>NW_005365371.1:6611558-6622539 GCF_000412655.1 Myotis brandtii | reverse complement strand
TAGAGGCCTGATGCAAGGGGATCGGCCCCTGCAGCCCCAGCTGCTTAGCTGGCCCCTGTAGTCCCGGCTGCCTCGGCCAGCCCTCGCTGCCCTGACTTCGTCTGGAAGGTCATCCGGAAGGTCATCCAGATGGTTGTTCTGCTGTTTAGTCTAATTAGCATATTAGCTTTTTATTATAGGATATAAGACATTAAAAATTTTCCAGCTTTATTGATATATAATTGGTAAATAATGTGTAAATTTAAGGTGTACAATGTGATGATTTAATAGACAGGGTGGGGCAAGCAGAGGTTTACAGTTGTTCATATGGAAAATAATACAATAATTAATAAGTAATAATACAAGAATAAACTCTGTTTCATGTATTCACAACTGTAAACATATTTTTGCTCCACCCTGTATGTATATACTGTAAAGTGATGACCACAATAGGGTTAACACATACATCACCTCACATAGTTACCGTGTGTGTGTGTGTGTGTTAAAAACTTTTAAGATCTACTCCATTAGCAACTTTCAAGTATACAATACAGTATTGTTCATTGTAGTCACCATGCTATACATTAGATTGTCAGGATTTATTCATCATATAACTAGAAGTTTGAACCCTTTGACTACGTTTACCTTTTTCCCTGCCCCTGGCAACCACCAATCTACTCTCTGTTTCTATGAGTTTATTTTTTTAAGGTTTCATAAAGAAGTAAGATCATTAAGTATTTCTTTTTCTCTGTATGACTTATGTCACTTTGCAAAATGCCCCTAAGTTTCATCCATGCTATTGCAAAGGCAGGACTTCCTTCTTTTTTAAAAATCACTGATATATATATATCCCTGTCAGACTAGCCTTATACCAGGTCCATATATCATATATCTAATATATATATATCTCACAATTTCTTTGTTGATGGACATTTGGATTGTTTTCATGTATGGCTATTATAAATAATGCTGCAATAAACATGGAGGTATAGATTTCTCTTCAAGATAATTTCATTTTGTTTCAATATATATGCAGAAGTAGGATTGCTGGGTCATACCCAGACCACACATTGAGGTGCAGGCAATAGAAAGCCTGTGAGACACACTTACCCAATTAATCATGGTGCAGAAGACTCGAGACCCAATAGTCATTCAAGCAATGCGTCTATACTCTAAACAGCCCCATTGACAGGTATGTAACGCAGCCCCACCCCTACAGGAGCCTTATAAGCCTCACACAGCCCGTTTTTCACACTGCCATCTCCTGTCAGACTGTCCTCACCTCCACATCTCTGCTCCTTTCTTGTCCTGGGGCCCTGAGGTCATGTTTTCCAGAAATGTTGGGCTGGCTAGGGAAATCCCCTTCCATCTCTGACAGGTGACAGCTGACCCCTCCTCCTCCCAAACCAGACTTGTTTGGAAGACTCCCTGGCAGTGGGCCATGATTCACACACACACACACACACACACACACACCCACACACACACACACCCACACACACACACACCCACACACACACACACCCACACACACACACACCCACACACACACACACCCACACACACACACACCCACACACACACACACCCACACACACACACACCCACACACACACACACCCACACACACACACACGTTATGGGTTTTAACTCGCCCCAGGTGAGGATGCAATGGGCTTTGAAAAGAGAGCATTGAACAAGGCAGGCAAAGTGCTGTAAAGATGAATAGAGCAGGGCAGGATGGTCGAGGATGAGGGAAAATTATTTTAGATACAATTTCCCAGAAAGGCTTAAGGGAAGGAATTGGAAACTGAATGAAGTGAGACACTGAGTTGTAAAAGGTCTGGGAAGGGCTTGGCGGGCAGAGGGCACAGTAAAGGAAAGGAGTTTAAACTAGGAAAGTCTGGAGGTCCTAGGGCAGTGCTTCTCAAACTTGAGTGTGCAGAGATGCCAGGGGAGCTTGTTGAAATGTAGGTTCTGATTCATAAGGTCTTGGTGAAGCCTGAGATTCTGCATTTCTTTTTTTAAAAAAAATATTTTTTTTATTGATTTCAGAGAGGAAGGGAGAGGGAGAGAGAGAGAGAAACATCAATGATGATAGAGAATCATTGATTGGCTGCCTCCTGCACACCCCCTATTAGTGTTCAAGCCCACAAACCGGGTATGTGCCTTTGACTGCAATCGAACCTGGGACCTTTCAGTCCACAGGCCGGTGCTCTATCCACTGAGAAAACCGGCTAGGGCAGATTCTGCTTTTCTAACATCTCCTAGTCCTATGACAGGCTCTGAGTAGTAAGGAAGGGAAGTCCCAGGTACAGCAGGCAGAGGGTATGCCAAGGGTAGAGCGAGGAAGGGGAGGCTGGCGGGAAATGAGGCTAGAGAAATGGATGGGGGCAGAGGTTTGATGGCCATAGTAGAGAGTAGAGTTCCTTCTACTCCCCAGGAAATGTGGTTGGAGAGTTTCAGCAGAGGAGTAATAGAATCTGATTTTCACTTTAAAAGGTTCACTCTGACTTGTATTAGGAAAATGGACTGGGGAAGGGGGAGGGAGAGGACAATTATGGAGGAGAAGTGGCTACTAGAGTATCCAGGTGAGCAAAGGTGTCTGGATTGATATGGTAGTATCAGAGGTAGAGAAATGTATCAATAGAGCTCCCCTGTTTACACTCTTGGAACCCCTTGAGAATAGGGACTGTCTTAATCATCTCTTTCCTTCTTTTTCCATTCAAACTTCATGAAAGGCAACACCCCCATTATTCTATGGAAACTGCTCTCCCAGAGGCCACTGGTGACCTTCAAATAGTAAAATAATTCCATTTTCAAACTCTCTCTCACACTCTATTAAAAATTGTACTGGAGGGAAGAGCCAGTTCAATAAAGTAACTTAAAAAGGCATACATACTGGAAAGAAAGAAGTAAAACTGTCTTTTTGTGAACTATGTGATTGTGTATGTAGACAATACTAAGGAATCTCCAAAAAAGCTATTAGCACCAACAAATGAATTTAGCAAGGTCACAGGATATAAAATCAATATACAGAAGTCAACTGTATTTCTATGATGCTAGCAAAAAACAAGCCAAAAAATAAAACACAAAACTACCATTCAGAGTTGTGTAAAAAATACATAGGAATAAATGTATTAACATATTTAGGATTTGTACAGAAAAATCTATAAAACAGTCCTGAGAAATTAAAAACATGAATAGACAGAACGATATGCCATGTTCATGGCTTGGAAGTCTCATTCTTATTGATTAGAGAAGGCAATTCTCCCTAAATTAATCTATAGATTCAGTGAAATCCCAGTAAAAATCCTAGCAGGCTATTTCATAGAAATTGACAAGCTGATACTAACATTTGCTTGGAATATAAATGATCTAGATAAAACAAAACATTTTTTTAACTTTTAATTGTGGTAAAATGCACATGAACATAAAACTTACCATCTTAACCATATTTTAAATGTACAGTTAGTAGAGGTAAGTACATTCACCTTGTTGTGTAACCAATCTCCAGAATGCTTTTCATCTTGTGAGACTAACCATTGAACAAGGACCCTCATTCCCCTTCTCCCAACTCCTGGAAGCCACCAACCTACTTTTTATCTCTATTAATTTGACTAGTTTAGGTACTTCATGTAAGTGGAATCCTATAGTATTTGTCTTTTTGTGACTGATTTATTTTACTTAACATAATGTTATCAAGATTCATCTATATCTTGTAGCATGGCTCATAATTTCCATTCTTTGTAAGGCTGAATAATTTTTCATTATGTGTATATACCACATTTTGTTTATCCATTCATCTATCGATAAACACTTAGGTTGTTAACATTTTGGCTATTGTGAATAATGCTACTATAATCATGAGTGAACAAATATCTCTTCAAGATCCTGCTCCCAATTCTTTTAACTTTTTACCATAATATTTTCCATAGTAGATACACCTTTTTACCTTCCCAACAACAGGGTACAAGGGTTTCAATTTCTCTACATCTTTGCCAACATGATATTTTATTTGTTTTTGTTTTGTTTTGTTTTGATAATAGCCATCCTACTGAATATGAGGTGATATCTCATTGTGGTTTTGATTTGCATTTCTCTAATATTGACCATCTTTTTATGTGTTTATTGGCCATTTGTGTGTCATTCTTGGAGAAATGTCTATTCAAGTCCTTTGCCACAAAACAATTTTTTCAAAGAACAAAGTTAGAAGACTTATGTTACATAATTTTAAGACAACATGAAACCATAGTAATTAACACAAAGTGGCATTAGATAACAATAGACATATAGTCACATGGAACAAAATTGAGAGTCCTGGAATAGACCTTTACTTATATATTCAATTGATTTTGATAAAAGGTACCAGCATAATTCAATAGGGAAAATATTAGTCTTTATAAATCATCTTAAAGTAAATGGAGAGTCATTTAAAAAAAGATATTAACCTTGACCCTTTTATCATACCATACACAAAAATTAATTCAAAGTGGATCACAGACCTGAATATAAAAGCTAACACTGTTAAACTTCCAGAAGAAAACATAGAAGAACAATTTTGTGACCTTGAGTTAAGCAAAAATTTCTTAGATCTGACACAAAAATACAAATCATAAAAGAAAGCACTGATTCATTGGGCTTCAAAAATTTAAAACTATTTTCAGTGAAAGAAAATGAAAAGATACCCCACAGGTTTGGAGAAAATATTTGTAATCTACCTAACTAGTATTCAGAATACATTAAAAATTCTTAATATTCAATTACAAGAAGACAAGCTACCCACACAAAAACTGACAAATAATTTGAACAAATATTTCATCACAGAAGACATATGATTGGTCTACAAGTACATAAAACATGTTCAACACCACTGGTCATTAGGGGAATACAAATTGAAACCAGAATGATATTCCACTCTGTGACCACAAGAATAATTTTAAAAAAACAAAAACAAAATACCAAGTGTTGATAAGGATGTAGAGAAATTGGAACCATCATAAGTTGCTAGTGAACATGTAATGTGGTATATCCTCTTTATAAAACAATTTGACAGTTCCTTTTAAAAGTAAACACATGCTTACCATGTAATCCAGCAATTCCATTCCTAGGTATTTACCCAAGAGAAAGGAAAATATATGTCTTCCCAAAGAGTTGTAAATTCCATTCCTAGGTATTTACCCAAGAGAAAGGAAAATAGAGTTGTAAGTAAATATTCATTGCAGTATTATTCATGATAACCCTAAACTGGAAGCAATACAAATGTCCATCAGCTGGTGAATGGATAAACAAAATACAGCATATTCATACAGTGGAATAGCACTAACTACAAACAAGGAACGAAGTACAACTACATGCAACAACATGGAGAGATGTCAGAAACAGACTGAGAGAAAGAAGGCTGAGACAAAAGACTATACGATTCTATTTGTATGAAATTTCTAGAAATGACAAAATTATAATGACAAAAGCATATCAGGAGTTGTCATGGGCTGGCTGTGGGGTCTGTAAAGGGGCCTAAGGGAAATTTTTGTGATGATAAAAACTTGAATGTGGTAGTGGGTTCACCAAAACTCATTGAGTGAATTTTATAATATGCAATGTATACTGCTTTATAAAGTTGTAAAAAAAAATTTAATAAAAAGTTCCTTACTCAAAACACACACACACACACACACACACACACACAGCCCTGTGGTTCTGTGCTTTTCTGGCTTTTCTCATACGTCCCTGATGGTTTCTAGCCAGCTGCATAGACCATCTTCCTCTGCTTACCCAGCCACAACCAGAGCCCCCAAGGCTGACCCTTGGCCTCTGCTCTCCAACTCCAGAGTCCCTCTCTGGGCCTTCTCACTCATGCTCTTGCTTTAACTGAACCCATGAGCAAGTGGTTCCCAGAGGTACATTCTCATTCTGACCTCTTCACTGAGCTTCAGACTCATTGATTCTTGTTTTTGTTTTTTTTGTTTTTTTGGTAGGATATCACTTGCTGGCACCTATAAAAATGAATACCATATCACACAGTCCATATATACAAAATTGACTCATCTTCTGCCTCCTTCACCTGCCCTTCCTCCTATCATAACCTTCACTTACCTAATTCTCACCCTCTACACAAATGTTCCAGACAGAGATGTGAGGGTCAAATAGAAACTACACCTGGTATTTTTTTCTTTTTTTTAAAGATAAAGTTTGCTTACCAAAAATGTTCAGATTTCAAATGTTCAGTTTGATGAATTTTGACAGTTATATAGACTTGTGTGATCATCAGCAAAATAAAACAGAACATTTCTATCCTTGAGAAAGTTCCCTCAGGCCTCTAACCAGACAGTCCTCTCCTCCCCAACATACCTACACCCTCTGGCTGATTTCTAACACCATCCATTAGTTTTGACTATATTTACATTTCATATAAATGGGACTCTGCAGTTTGTACTATTTTGTGTCTGGTCTCTTTTACTTAGCATAATGTTTTTGCTATTTATCCATGTCATTGCATGTATCACTAGTTTTTTTTTTAATTATTACTTAGCAGTATCCCACCCTATGGATATACTATACATACTTTGTTTATTCATTCCCTGTGGATGGCATTTGGGTTGCTTCCAATTCTGCAATATTTAAATAAGGTTGCTAGAAACTTTCTTTGTAATTTTTGGCAACATATTTATTGGGGGCAAATATCTAGAAGTGTAATTGCTTGGTCATAAGGCAGATGCATATTTGACTCTATAAGAAACTGTCAGAGAGTTCTCCAAAGTGTTTGTACCATGTAACTCTCCCACCAGCAGTAGGTGAGAGTCCCAGTCTCTCCACATTTCCACCAGCACTTGAGGTGGCCAGTCATTTCAATTATAGCTGCTCTGGAGGGTGTGACATAATATCTCATTGTAGTTTTACTTTGGATTTCCCCAAGAGCTGATGGTGTTGAACACTCTTTCATGTGCTTACTGGAACTCCTGTATCTTCTTTTGTGAAATGTCTATTCAAATCTTTAGCCCATTCTTTTATTGGATCACTTGTCTTTTTTGTTTGTTTAATTGACAAAGGGCGGGGGGAGAGAGAGAACCTTCAATGTGAAACACCAATTGGTTGCCTCCCCCATGCATCCTGACTGGGAATTGAACATGCAACATGGGTTAGTGCCCTGACTGGGAATCAAATCTGCCACCCCTTGGTGCATGGAATGATGATCCAACCAACTGAGCCACACTGGCCAGAGCAAATAATTTGTCTCTAACTTTAATTTGTTGGACAGTCTTCTTGATTTTTAAATTCTAAATATTTCTCCTTTTGATCTCTTCCTTTCCATTCTACTGTAACTGCACTAGTTCAGGCCCTCCCCATGCGTCAACTAACCCATTAAGGAATGCCCCTGACACTAGTTTTCCCCTTTATAGACTATATCTTTAATGAAGGCAGAGAACAAATCAACATAAATTAACCATGTCACCCTTCTGTTCCCTGTAACCTGCAGGAAAACATCAAGTATCTTTGAATGATGACAAGGCCCTTCATATGTATCCAGACTGACTTCTTCTCAGCCTCATCATCCTTCACTCCTATTCTCCCAATTTTAAGATTAGTCGCACTAATGCCTTCCAACATTGCCATGCAGTTTGACACTGCTGGCCTTTGCTTGTGCTGTTTCCTTACCTAAACTATCCTCCCCACTTCTCTTTCTCTGACCCTCTCTTTTTCTTCTTTTAAGAGTCAGGTCAAATGGCATCTCTCCTGGGAAGCCTTCTGCAAATCTACAGATTGAGTTGGGTCCCTCTTCTGTGCTCCCATAGCAACAGGGTGTGCATCCATCTGAGTGGCCCCTAGTCATGTTGACATTCTTGGATTCTGCCACCACCCCTCTTTGCTCCCCTTTGCTTTGGTCATGAGGCTATCTTTTTTATCTTTGAATTTACAACCCCAACCCATGACAGGAGCTCAGCAAATGCCTGCTGACTCGATGGCAATTCATTTATTTCTTAGACAGTGATACCAGGAAAAAGCTACTCACTTTTAACTAAAATAATAATAATAATAATAAATAAAAACTGTGTGTGTGGAGGGATAGGAAGGATGGGATGAGATGGGTAGGTATAATTCCCTCAATTTGAACAGCAGGATCCCCTCTGCTAGGAAAGCTGGGGTGTGGAGAAGAGCTGGTTTTCTGTGCCCACCCCACAGAGTGGTACCCTCGGCGCTCGCACTGTGCTGCCAACGAAGTCCCAGCATCGCCTGCCCTGAGGGGCTAGAGGGGCTGACATTGATCAGCTCTCCATTCTCTGCCCTCTTGCTCTCATTGCTTGTCACCTCATGAAAGACACAGCAAAGAGACTCTCCTTCCTGCTACAGAGAGGTTTGTCTGCTCCCACTCAAAATCCAGTCCTCAGGCCTACAGAACGATTCTGTTTGCTCCCTCTTCTCTGGCTTCAGAGACCCCTGTGGGAGTTTGTTAATTTCCCCACTTGTAGTGCCAGGCCTCCCTATTGACACCTACACGTGTTTGAATACGAGCCCAGGTGTTGGCCTTAGCAGCTTGTTAAATGATAGTGAGCGGAAGGGAAGAATCTAAGGCTCTTAAGTGAAGGATCAACCCCTCCTCCTGTGCTTGGTTCTTCTCTATAGCATCTGCGTGTGGTGGGATTTCTATCCCAACCTAACGCCTCCAAACATGGAAACTCTTCCCCTCCCAGTACATCGGCTCTACCTAAGGACAGCTGTGCTAGGCAGAACTCTGGATTTTGAGCTACAGTTAGTGCCCCTGGACTCACCCCCACCATAGAGCATGTTCCACCCTCCGGGTCTTCCCATGACACTCCCTCAGGTATGTGGAAACAGCGCTCCTGTCCCCAAGTCTTTTCTTCTCCAGACCAAAAGGCTCCCATCCTACAAATCTTCTCCCTGTGACATGGCGTCAGGTTCCCTCAGCAACCGTCCTGCTGTTACCATGCCATCTGCAAACGCTCCTTGGCCTCCAGGGGATTCAGAGCTTGGCCATTCTCCTTACCCTCCCAAGCCCAGTCATCTCACCGACCCAGCTTTTTCTTGTTTGTATTTATTTAGTTGGCCATGCTCTTGGCAAATAGACACAGGCTATAAGCTTACTCAGCTGCAGTAGCAGCAAAAAGGACTGTGTCTCGTTCATCTCTGTCTCCCCATGGTACTCACTCCAGTCCTTGGGGATGGGTGGGTGCTAAGAAAATGTTTGTGAAAGTGAATTGAATGAAGAGAGCTGGTGGGAACCTTGGAAAAGATTATAATTACATGGTTTATATTCTATGTAATTGATCAGATGGATTTTTTTTAAGGCTCCAGTTCTCATCACCAACATGATCACTCCTTCCTTTCTGCTAAGGCAGGTCTGTGGAGTGCCTGTTAGGGGCCAGTTTCTGTGCCAGATTCTACCGTAGAAACAGCTTTACACCTTCCCTTTGTCAAAGACAGCACAGCATCGACACCTTGCCTTCTTTATCTCCTTCTTAAAACACGTGTCTCAGAGAAAGCATTTAAATAAATCAGTTTGGAGAGCCCATTCTTGGATTGGTATTCACATGGATGCTCACAGCCCTGTGGAAAGGTTGGCATCTATCTCCCAAGCGGATGAATGCTTTCCCAGGAGATCTGTGGCTTGTCTGACATAGCCTACAAGGCCACACTGGTCTAGCCCCCCCCACCTCCAGCCATCCCCCCCACCCTTCTCTGGGCTCCAGACCTTGACTATCTCTTCAAAATAAATTGCCAGGAAGATTAGCAGTTCAAGGCAAACCCTCCCAACTCATGGAGGGGAAGAGAGGCTGTCCCAGCACAGACCCCAAGTCTGAGGTTAGACATGGAGCCTGGGCTGCCTGTGTTTGCCATCAATTTCCCTGTGACCTTAGGCTTATATTTCTGGAACCCAGGCCCCACATTTGAATGAGCCCTAGAGACTCTTAGGAGTTGGAAGCAGTCCCTGATACTGCTTGAGGACACTCGGGTTTCCGGAAGCACTTCAGATCTGAAGAAGGAGAAAAAAATCATTGCCAAGATAAAAATTTTAGAATCAAAAGTACTTTTATTGTGTATTTATTTTTTAGTCTTAAAAACTGTGGAAAAGATATTCTACTTCCACAAGAGTAATAAACCCTCAGGTGCTGGAGCTTCTTACTCTGAAAATCTTTTTTTCTTTTTCTTTCCTTCTCTTTCATTCTTTTTCTTTTAGCTTTATGGGGGGTATTGGGACAAGTCACTAAACTTGCACGCTGTAGTGCACCAGAGTGTGAAAAAGATCTAAAGGAACCTAATTAAAATATAACACAGTTATAAGACAAAAAGCCTTAGCAATTTCACACAAGGCCTTCACTGCTAAGACTTGATTCTAATCCATTCTCTCAGCAGAAGGTGATCTTCCTGAGTTTCACAGATCTGTGGGAGGGAGGGGCCTGAGAGGTCGGGCCAACCAGGACCACTCAGCGGAGAAAAATGCCCTTTGTGGCATTCAGGTTGCATTTGTCTGGGGTTCCCACACATACCCATGGAATCTGGAAGATTAACAGTGAAAAATGACCTATTTTAACAGGTGCACACTTGTGTGTAAGTGGAATTTAGCCGAGCGTGGAATTATTTTAACATGGAAATAAGTTGTGGACATTCAGAAACATCACTCTTTTGACCACACAGGAGTCAGACACATGGTCAACATTTGAGATTTCTCAGGACTTGAAACGGATGTGTCGGTTGGATTTTTCCAGAGGAAGCTACAATATCACAGGGGAATAAACACCGATGCCTACAAGACATGACTGTTCATGTTTGAATTCCTTCTTCAAAGCGTGTCCCTTTTCTCAGGGGAACAGAGAGCAAAACTCTTAAGTTATTACGTCTGTTCAGGAAAGATCATTTCAATGATACCCCAAAGCAACAGGTGAAGTAAGGGCACCGTTTCTCAGCACTGTGCTTTTAAAGGTGCAGTGGTCCAGAGAAGTTAGCCCTGGCTGGGGCGAAGAGGCAATACTTGCAAGAAGCCTGA
>NW_005365371.1:6606073-6611412 GCF_000412655.1 Myotis brandtii | reverse complement strand
GGCCCCCCCCCCCCCCACCCCTGCTCTGTGCCTTGACTTCTCTGTTGTAAAATGGGGATTGTCGGCCTGCTGGAAGCCCCTCACAGGGCTTTGGAAAGAACAGATTAGCTGATGAGTGGGAAGATGCACTGTGAATGTCAAACACTGTCCAGGTGGGTGAGGACTGTCATGGTCACTGACTAGGTCAGAAAGAGGTGCATATGAAAAATTGGTTTCTGAGGGTGGGCTTTCAAAGGGAGTGAATGAGCCACGTTTGATCAGGAATAATAATTGTGACTATGTATTTAGTGCCTACTATGTGCCATGTCATCGTGTAACCTTTACAACAACCCTGGAAGGCAGTCATGTCTCCTTTTTGCAAACAAGAAAGCTGAGGCTCAGAGACAACTACTAAGTTGCCCAAGGTCACACAGCAAGTGAGTGGCAGGGTTGGCTAAGCACTCTGCTCTGTCTCCTGCGGAATCTGGCCTCTTCCTGGCCCCTGCAGCATAGAGAACAGGGGACAGTGTGAGCCAGGGACCCGGAGCTATCACAGAGAATGAGCCCTTGTGTCGTATTTGTTTTTTTTTTTTAGCGTATGTAGTTTTTGTGTCTTCTCGAGGTCACTTAATCTTTAGTCTCTTGTAGTCAATTTTCCAGTTCTCAGGCCCATCGTTCTGTCACTGCTCAGCCTCACACGCCACTAAGAACGCTCCAGTTCCCGGTCTGCTCCACCCCCTGCTCCTGCCCAGCCGCCCCAGGTTCCCAGGCTGAGGTTGCAGGACCCACAGCAAGGAGACTGGGAGGAGGGGGCCTGCTCAGGAGTGACGCCTGTCAGACGCTGGGCTCCTGCAGCAGGGCGCTCCTGGGCCCTGGCTTTGGCCACCCAGGAGACAGGACCTGCCTGGGCAGCGCAGGCTGCGAGGTCCTCTGGCGGCCTTGTTTACCGTCGCCCAGACTCCGGGGCTGGCCCTGTCAGCCCGGGGCCTGCCTGCGCCCTGGGAAGTGATGGGAGGGGGTGGTTTCAGTCGCTGATGAAAGCCACTGAAACCAGAACCACGCACACATGAAAAGGAGGAGAAAAGCGGCGCAGGCCGGCTGCCGGGTCGCAGGCGTGATTGGGCTTGTCTCCCACTTGGGGAGATGGAGACAAAGACCGCGTCATCCCCCGGAATGAATGACTGCCTCCGCGGGGCTGCCTATGGGCGGCTGCCAGGGCCCAGACGGCCTGAAAGAGTGATGCCTTTGGCTCCCTGAGTTCCGAGCAATATCCCTGGCAGAGTGGGCCGTTCATGTCCATAGTCAGGAGTCCTGGGTGTTGAGAAACCTTGAATGGTGTAAGCTGAGAGGCCGCGCCATCAATTCCTGTCTAGACTCGATTTTTGGAATCCAGGTTCCCAAGATGAAAGGGTACATTATGAAGACAGGACATAAATCTACTCTGCCAACAAGACCCACATTCACCTCGGATTATTTACACCTTTTGCTCCCTCCACTCCTTGCCTGTCGCACTGCGATCCACTTTCAAACTGTGACAGAGTCACTTAGTACATCAGACCTGTCAGTAGGCAATCACAGGTATTTCCATTTTTGAGGGGCCCCTTCACGCCAGGCCAAGCTGTCCCCTTCTAACTCCTGCAAAGTTTTACCTTTTTACTTGGGACCTTAATGGCACCCTGAATGCTAAGCAAGGGATCATGTTAGTCACGAGGGTGCAGTAAAACCGGGCTGGTGAGAGTCCCCACGTGTGGGTTACTAAGTCCGCCTCCGCCGCACCCTTGGGCCCGTGCCCGGCACCTCCGTGTGGTGGTTACTGAAGGATGTGGGAAGCCGCGGAGCGAGGCTCCTGACACAGCCCTTTTCAGAACTGCCAGCCCAGGCTCCTTGGCAACCGAAGCTCACCATCTGCCCAGTCACTCGGGGAGAACACGGAGGTCAGTGAACTTCTGTTCTGGGCGTTGAAAACCAGCCATGGATTCCAACCAATATCGGGGAGCCAGTTCTGCCTCTCGCCCAGTCTCGGTCTAGCATTCCCAACTGTCCATGGGACAACTCCATCTGGATGATCCCTGGATGCTTAAAAAGTAAGAACATGAGGCTGGGGCCAGTCACTTTGTCTATTGAGGTCTCTGTTTCCCCATCCATATTGTGAGGAGATGGGACTGAAAGAGTCCCTCAGGTCCCTTGCAGCCCAGAACAATGAGAAAATAGGACGTGTGTGCTATGGAATCAGACATGTTCACGTCCATGTCCTGGCTGTGCTGTGTGGCCACAGGCAGACTCCTAGACGTTTCCTGCCCTCGGTTTCCTCATCTGTAATAATCCCTACTAGCCCATGGGTGTAATTATTCCTCACCTACAGCAATGCTAATAATAGCTAACATTTACTGTGCGCTGCCCAGGAGCTAGGCTGTGCTCTAAGTGCCTTGTTCATGCTGAGTCAGCTAATTTGTAAGACACCCTCTACAGAGTACTAAGGGGCTGCCTCTTCCCCAAGGCCACTCAGCCATCTGGGGCTGTGCTGGGATTTGAATCCTGTAGTCAGACCTTAACTGCTACTCCCTCTCCAAGAGAAAACTCATAAATGTCAGTTTCTTTTCCTTTTTTCTTCCCTCTTCCAGCTTTGCACACTTTAATTTCAGTGTCCAAAAGAAAGATCTATCTATTCTTTGTTTTGCCACTATCCTTCTTGTCCCTTGTAGTTACCTGTGCCTTCTGCCATTCTTCCCAACTTCCTTTTCTTCCACATTTAGTAGTGTTTCAGTTAAAGGGAACAGCTTGTGCAAATGTCCTGTGGCAGGAGGGGGCACAGAGGAAGGAGCAGGGCAGGCTGAGCGCAGGAAGCTGAGGGAGCCCAGACACTCTGGACTCTGAGAACTACAGGAAGGAGTTTTTTTCTGTATGCTAAGAGAAACAAGGAACTTCTCCAGGCTCTTAAGCCAGGGAGTGACATGATCTAGGCTACCATTTTGAAATGCAATTTTCATCCTAATAGAAACCTTTTCAACATCCAGCAGTGCCTTCCTATGCCTCTGAGCTAAAGTTCTTCTGCCTCACATTCAGGGCCTCTGTCCAGCATCTATTTAGGGCATGTGTCTGGGATGGAGGTAAGGTGAGGGGCTTTCTGGATGGGCAGGTGGTCTAGTTGGTAGCTAAGACCCTTGCATCCCAGAGAGTCCACAAGCCTGAGTCCTCATCTCCATCTCCTTTCACTCCTGATGCACACAGTCCCTCACCAGTTCTCCACAGGTGACCCTTCACCTCCTTTCACAAATCTCCGAACTGTCTTTCTTTCCAATTAACTGTTTAAAGTTCTTTTAACCCTTTCTGGCCTCCATGTTTTCAGAGATCTGTATGTATATCCAACCATCCAGGCTAGCAAAAGATGTTTCCTAAACACCCACTAAGTGTGGGATGCTCTGCTAGACTCTGAGAAGGACACATAGCCCTGCCTTCAAGGTGCTCACATCTAGTCTTGCGGGTAGGAAAAAATCATGTCAGCAGACAACTGTTACAACACAGAGATAAGATGCAGTGTGGTGGGAATTCAAGAAAGGAAGTGACCACTTCCACCTGGAGGAGGGATGAAGAACTCCCGGTCAAACTGGAGGCAACATTTGACCAGGGCCTCAGTGGCAGGTCTGGATGCTCACACATGGGAGGAGGAACACTCCAGATGCAAGGCACAGCAGAGCCAACACTGGGAGGCAGAGCAAGCACTGTTCAGGTCCAAGGAGCTGTGTGTGAGGGAGGAGCAGGTGTTGGCTGTGGCTTCTGGGAGACAAGCCTGGGGGTTGGGGCAGAGTCCTGTAGGGATAATACCTCTCTTGTCTGTGCACAATTTTGCTCTTGCATCTAAGCTTTTAACCTACTACAAGGCAGGTTCTAGCAACTTCTCATCCTCTATAAACAGTGTCAGCACCTGGAACTGTGATCTGAACGTCATGGATGCTCAGAGATTGTGCGAGTGTCTCATGGGCTCTACCTTAGGGCCTTGCAGAAGGAGAAGGAACTGGAGCCAAGCCAGGCTGGTGTGGCTCAGTGGTTGAGCATCGACCCAGGAAGAGGAGGTCATAGTTCGATTCTCGGTCAGGGCACATGCCTAGGTTGCTGGCTCGATCCCCAGTAGGGTGCATGCAGGAGGCAGCCAATTGATTTTTCTCTCTCATCTATGTTTCTATCTCTCTATTCTTTCCTCTCTCTCTAAAACCAATAAAAACTTTTTCTTTTTTTTTTTTAAAGAAAGGATTGGAACCAGGAAGTGGTGGCTGGGCCATGGATCGCCACCATCTCCATTACTCAGGCCAGCCCCACCATCTGTGGTTTTGTGCACCCATCACTTCCAAATTCCAACTCTCAAGTCTCAACTGCAATGCTGCCCTGCCCTATGCCTTCCCAGAAGGCACTACTTCATCTTTGGAAATTGGGAGCTTCCTTAGAACTGTCCCTTCTCCTGCACCCCGGACACTGCCATCCCACAGATTATTGTCCATGTACTGCTGTTCTGCCTTTCAGAGTGAAAGGTGCTTGAGGCATCTCTCAGCCTCTCTTCCCTTCCTGACATCCCCCAAGACCCTAACGGCAACCATCATACATTCCGTGGTGTAAGGAGTGCATGTGGCTTGAGATGGTCATTTTGGACAAAGGCCCTGGGAGCTGCGTGCTGGAGTAGTGCTCAGTCCTGGGTGGGGCGTGGGGCGTGGGGAAACCTCTGGCATTACCCGGAGCTGCATTTATCTGACTCTGGGCCTACTTGGCAGCTGCCTCCTCTGCCCTCAAGGAATGCCTGTGACTTGATGGCCGAGTGCTGATAAGATGGGCCTCCGGGTGCTCTGTTCACTAGTCTCCCGGCATAATCAGACATGCAATCTCTGCCCTGAGTCACTCGGGAGGCACCCCTTCCGCCTTGCATTTTTTTGTGACCTCTCCCTCTCATTCATTAAAAGCAGCAGGAGCCAATATACATACCCACCAGGGAGCTGGGAGAACTCAGTGGGGCTGTGGGAATGAGGTAAGCTCTTCCTTCCTCTGTGGTATTTTGGGGTACATATGTTCTTTTCTTCCCTTTGGGGCAGAATCTCCTCACTCCCAGTAAGGTGAGTCATATGATTTACCCATGACTCTCTGCTGATTTACAAACACCTCAACTCCTTCTTCACTTCTGGATATCAAGGCAAGTTATGAAATGGCATTATGAGGTATTTATTGCCAATCTCTATGTTCCCAGTGGTGTTTTAGGGTTTACAAAGTAATTACAGCCCCAACCGGTCACGTATGCCTCAAGTTAAATCTCATCCCAAATGCCCAGTGCTCTGGAAGGGGCCAACAGCCATCCCGGGGGGGGGGGGGGGGGTACCACC
>NW_005365371.1:6603713-6605986 GCF_000412655.1 Myotis brandtii | reverse complement strand
CGGGGGGGGGGGGGGGGGGACTGCCATCTCTTCCCTCATTTGGCCTATACATTCCCAAAGCCAGCAGGCTTTTGCTCCAGCTGTTTTATCCACCTGGAATCCCTTCCACCCCCAGTTGTTTATTCATTTCTGCTTATCCTTTTCAAGCCTAGCTGTAGGTTAGCAGTCACCAGGACACCGAAGTCTCTCCCCGTCTCAGAATTCCTGCCCCTTCACCCACTTGCTCTCATGGCAGATGTCCATGACCCTTGTACAGCACCACTTGGTGTCTAGCCCATGATGTCTCAGAGAATGGGTCAGTGCTGTGAAGAGACAAATACCCAGAGGCCAAGAGACCCAGTTCCTGGCTGGCCCTGGGTTTTCCTCTTTAGCTTTTCATCTGAGGAATGAGTTGCTTACCCAGAGCAGGTTCCTAGTGCTGGCTCTGCCCAGCCCCATTGCCTGGGACACTTGTTCAAAATACAGATTGCTGGGTTCCCATCCCAGACTGAGGAAATTAGACTCCCCAAGGGTGCAGCCTAAAGTCTACATTTTAAGAAAGCTTCCCAGGCCACTGGTACATAACTCATCTGGTCCTTGTCTCTAGGATTGAAATTACTGCTCTAGAGGATTCCTAAAATGCTACAACCCTGTGCTTTCTTGAATGCTGATTTTTTTTTCTTAATTTGATGCTCCTTGAAATAAATACATCAAAACCACCACCATGAGAACAAGTCTGTGCATGAACAGGGAAGCCCTGTGTCATGACTCTGTTTTCATGTCTTTCAAGGGGCTACTAGTTTTTGTAGAAATATCAGTTATCTGAAAGCACATAACGACTACCAACCCATTTATCTTAGTCAGGTCAGGCTGCCAAAACAACATACCACAGACTGGCTGGCTGGAACAGCAGACATCTCTTTCTCACAGTTCTGGAGGCTGGGAATTGTGAGAGCAAGGTGCCAGCAGATTCAGTTCCTGGTGAGGGCTCTCTTCCTGGCTTGCAGAGGGCCACCTTCTTGCTCTGTTCTCACATGAAGGAGAGGGAGAGAGCTCTGGTGTCTCTTCCTCTTCCTATAAGGACACCAGCTCTATCAGAGGAGGGGTCCACCTTTATTACTTCATTTAAATATTACTTCCTCACAGGTCTTACCTCTAAACAGAGTCATATGGGGCTTAGGACTTTAACATGTGAATCGATGGGGGAGGGAACAAACATTTTGTCCATAATACCATCTATGCCTGATGCTTTAAAGAAAGCCACACTGACCCAACAAGGCAGATAGGGTCTACTAGCAGATACATTTCATTACCTATTCTTCCCCATAAGTTCTTGAGAAATAGCTGCTGCTTCCTCCGTTGCGCGGGTAAAACAGCATTTACAATTTAGAAAGACCATTCCTCCCTGTGGTGGCATGGGTTCCATTTGACATCTAGTGTGCCCTCCTAATATGCTTCTGGACAAGTGTCAGGTCAGGGTGGTTCTGGCTGTCTGAACACCCCTTGTCCTGCCCATTGCTCAAGCAGGAGTTCCAACTTTTATGCCAGTTTGATGATCAACTTCATTTCTTATTAATAGCAGCGCCTTTCTACCTAAGTCAGCTAATGTTGGTTTCTACTGCTTGCAACTCAGAACTTTGACTGACACATATATCATGCAAAGAACGATTAAAGGAGTTGTGAGTGTTTGGTTTAAAGCAGGGAAGTCTCGGGGAGTTGCTATTTATCTGAAGGTATCTGAAGGGTTGTCCCATGGAAGGTGGAAGAGAAACAGATGGCTTCTTGAGTGACTCCAGAAGGCAAACTAGACCAATGAGGAAAACTTTGAGGAGAAATATTTCAACTCAACACAAAACCTTCTGAGATAGCCCTCAGGAACATGATGCCTGGGGACTAAGTGAGCTTGCGCTGGGTCACTGTTGGGGTTAGTGGAGGCTGGACCCTTTGTCAAGGATGCTGTACAGAAAAGATCTATTTCCTGGATAAAGTGTCTCTGCTTTTAAGATATATTTCCATTTTCAATTGCATTTCAGAACAATTTAGAAGTCATTTCAGTAATTAATCTGCCATAAGAGGAAAGAAAGGAAAGGAAAAGAAAGAGCACCATCTAGTCTCTTGTTCAATAATCTACACTAATAAAAGAGAAACATGGTAATTAGCATACGACCGCTACCCTTTTCATTGGCTAATCAGTGAGTATATGCAAATTAACTGTCAGCCAAGATGGCGGCCGGCAGCCAGGCAGCTGGAAGCGAACATGAGGCTTGCTTGCTGCAGTGAAGGAGGACTCCAAC
>NW_005365371.1:6558807-6602686 GCF_000412655.1 Myotis brandtii | reverse complement strand
GGGCGGTGCCCCAACTCCCCAATCGGCCCTGCTCTGAGCCTGACCAGGGGCTGCACCTAGGAATTGGGCGTGCCCTCTGCCACCCGGGAGCAGGCCTAAGCCAGCAGGTCGTTATCTCCCGAGGGGTCCCAGACTGCGAGAGGGCACAGGCCGGGCTGGGGGACCCCCCTCCTCCACCCCCCGAGTGCACAAATTTTTGTGCACCGGGCCTCTAGTCTATACTAATAAAAGGGTAGTATGCTAATTAGACCAGATAGATTGAACGTCATTCCGGACGTCCTTCCTGACAAAGCCGGGGGCGTGGCTGGCCTGCAAACTCTTGGTGGCCCCAAGCCCAGGCTGGCCCCACCCCCAGCAGGGAACCCCCTCACCCTGATTGGGGCAGGGCCGGCCTGTAAACCCCTTGTGGCCCCTTGCCTAGGCTGGCCCCGCCCCCTAGTGGGGAACCCCCCACCCTGATCTGGGGTCCCCTTCAGGGCAGGCCAGCCAGCCCCCACCTGTGCACCAGGTCTCTATCCTATATAATGAAAGGGTAATATGCAAATTGATCCTAACGACAGAACGACCAGAACCACCGCTGGACCAGTCATTATGAAGTGCACTGACCACTTCTTGGTCTCTTTCCCCCCAGCTGGCAGGCTCCGATTGCCTGATGGCCACCTGTGGCGGGGGTGGGGCCAGTGAGCCGGCGGGAACAGCCAAATTCTCAGTCCCTTGCCCCGGCCATCAGGCACCCATCACCCAATGGTGAACGGGAACCAGGGGTGGGTGGTGAGGCCGGCTATGGGCAGCTGGAAAAGATGGCCCTGATCGCAGGCCAGGCCTAGGGACTGTACCCACGCATGAATTTCATGCACCGGGCCTCTACTTTTTTATAATCTTCATTTTCATGATAATATTAAGAAAAAGTAAACCAAATAACAATAGACAATTTGGTTACTTTAGAAAAGTATAAAGTAGAATATCACCTATAAACCACCACACAGTTGGGAGTATTAATTTCTAGTCTTTTATATCAATATATACATTAAAATTTTTGGCAACAATTTTATTGAAATATAATTCACATACCATACAACTCACCCATTTAGAACATATAATTCAACGGTTTTTAGTATATTCACAGAGTTGTGCAATCATCACCATAATCAAATTTAGGAAATTTTTCTAACCTTCCCCCAAAACTCCCTACCCTTTAGCAGTCCACCCCCTATTTTCCTCCTTCCCCACCCTTCACCAGCTCTAAGAAACCAGTAACCTACTTTCTATCTCTATAGATTTACCTATTGTAGAACTTTATACAAATATAATATACAAGGGGCCTAGTACATGAATTCGTGCACTTTGAAAGGAACTGTGGGCTACAAGGCTGCGGTAGGCACAGGGTCTAGGCCAGGGGTGGGCAAACTTTTTGACTCGAGGGCCACAATGGGTTCTTAAACTGGACCGGAGGGCCGGAACAAAAGCATGGATGGAGTGTTTGTGTGAACCAATATAAATTCAAAGTAAACATCATTACATAAAAAGGTATGGTCTTTTTTTTTTAGTTTTATTCATTTCAAACGGGCCGGATTCGGCCCACGGGCCGTAGTTTGGCCACTGCTGGTCTAGGCCCATCTTCCATGCCCCCACCTGGCCCCTCCTGCCATGGCCCCTGGTCCCCTGTCTGCCGGCAGCCCCACTCCCGCTGCTGCCGCTCCCACATGCTGATGGTGCCAGCCCTACTCGCACCTGCTAATGGTGCAGAGCGATTGGGGCCAGTGCCAGCAGCAGGTGTGAGCAAGGCCAGTGCTGTCAGTGGTTGCAAGTAACGGTTGCTGCCCCAATTGCCCCTCAGGAGCAGGGGGAGATGGGGAAGCCCTCAGGGGCAATCAGAGCCAGCATCCATGACTTGCACCCGCTGATGGCCCAGAGTGATCAGGACCAGCGCTGGGCACTGGCAGCGGGTATGAGCGGTGGCTTCGGTGCCAACTACGGGTGTGAGTGGGGCCAGCATTGCCAGTGGGTGCGAGTGGTGACCCAACCATAAATTATTTTCGTTGTTATTTCATAACTGTAATGTTGCTACTGTTATGAATTGTAATGTAAATATCTGATATGCAGGATGGTGTTAGGCGACCCCTGTGAAAGGGTCCTTTGACCACCAAAGGGGTCGCGACCCACAGGTTGAGAACCACTGTTCCTTTTTATATGTTATTGGATTTGATCTGTTAATATTCTGTGAGGATTTCTATATCTACATTCAGAAGAGATATTGATCTGTAGTTTTCTTTACTTGTAATGTCTTTGTCTGGTTTTGATATCAGAGTGATACTGGCCTTATAGAAATAGTTGGAAAGTATTCCCCCCTTATGTTAGCTTTTTAGGGCTGCCATAACAAGTTTCTACAAACTGGTGGCTTAAAAGAACATAAAATTATTCTCTCACAGTTCTGGAGGCCAGAAATTCAAAATCAAGGTGTCAACAGGGTTGGTTCATTCTGAAGGCTCTGAGAGAAATCCATTCCATCCCTCTCTCCTGGCTCCAGGCAATTCATGGTATCCCTTGGCTTATAGATGCATCATTCCAATCTCTTCCTCTGTCTTCACATAGCCTTCTTCTCTGTGTGTCTCTGTGTCTTCTCTTTTTCTATCTCTTAAAAGGATTTAGAGACCACACTAAACCCAGGATTATTTCATCTCAAGATCTTGAACTTAACTGTATCTGCAAAGACCCTATTTCCAAATAAAGTCACATCCATCAGTACCGGGGATTGGTATTTGGACATACTTTGTGGGCGAGGCACTATTCAACTGCTCAATCCTTGAAAGGTCACTTACTCATCTGCTTACTCTTTCAACAGTTACCCCAAAGATCATAGAGGGAAATGGGGTTATAGTAATGAATTAGATAGAGTCCCTGCCTTGAAGTATATCACTGTTCAATAGGGCCTTGGGGTACAGATAACCAACATATAAATAAGGGAATGATAAGAACCATAACAAATGAAGCTATAAGACTAATGGAAGCAGCCCAGAAAAGGGGTGGGCTTTCAAAGCAGTGGGTAACATTGTCAGCAAAGGCAGGAGCTAGAAAGCAGACGTAGATCAGGGATTGCTGCAATTGAATTTAGCAGGAATATGAGAAATATGGTGGGAAGAGTGGGTGACAAGGCCAGAGAATCAGTCACACAGAGAATTCAGACTCCGACCATCGTAGTTCAATTTAGGGTTTGTGATGGTAGACTGGGGTGTTCTAGCTGCCAGACCCCATTTAATACCATCAACAACCTCCAAAATTAGCCTGGAGGTCTACAACTTCAGGTAGGAATCATCTTGAGCTGACCCTGCAACTAGATGATGCCAGCTGACCAGGAACCTCATGTACCATCTCGGGGAGTCCTCCTTGAATGACTTCTCAAAACCAGTCTAGCTCCCCAATCTAGTCTCATGCTGAAGCCAATTCTTCCTTCCTCACCTGGTTGAAAACCCCTGTACCAAACTAATTCTCAAGGTTCATATCTTTCATGCAACTTTTGCTACAAAATCCTATCACACCAAACAGAACTGGGGATGTTCCTTTGAGCTCAATAAATGCAGACAGGGTGCATTGTCTCATTTTTAGAAGGGATGGCAGTGGTGACGGGGCGTATTGTTGCTCCAGAATCCTGTGGTCAAGGTCCTGTCAAGGGGTCCATGCAGGAATTGGAGAATAGAGTGTGGAAAAGAGGATCACACTGGCCAGACCGTGGGGCCCTTGAGAATCAGAGTGAAAGAGGTGTCACCCCACCCCATTGGGCCCTGTTCATGGTCTCTTCCCTCTGGAGGGCAAAGGCCGGGGGCAAAGAGGAAAACAGAATAACATCATAAAAGCTTCTGGATCATCAGCCAAGGAACAGCTAGTCCCAAGCAAATTTACACGAAGTTGTTTGAAGGGAAGCATGTCATGGAAGTGTAACAATAGATAGCCGTGTTGGGCCACACCACTTCTGCCAGGGAAGAACAGGCTCAGGAGCTGATCTCCTGGGAGGAGCCCCTTTGGGGGAACATTCAGTCACACAGGAAGAGCACATGCTGGTGGGGCCTTCCTCCCTGCGGCACCATCTGGGTGAAAAGAAGATCAACACATGCAGATTCAGAAGCAGAGGTTATGACATGGAATATACAGGGACTTCCCTCTCTGAAGCCACAGTTTTCTCGATTCAAAATGAATGGCAGCCTTTTGCCCACTGCTTTCCCCCATTCTTGTAGTGTCCCTTATCTAATTCAGTCTGGGACATTCCCCAAGCCAGAAAGCCCTCCAGAGCTGGGCAGAGACCGTGCCGCCTCCCATCCCTGCACCCAGTGTCTTCCGAGAGTGGTTGTCAGGGTAAGCCCCATGGCCCCAAAACAGCTCGGGCTTTGCCCCTGGAAGAACTGAGAGCTCTTGACTTCTAGCTCCAACTCCAGGAGACTTGACTTCTGGCTCCAACTCTGTCACTCACATAGTTGGTGGCTTGGGAATGTCATTTAGCATCTCTGGGCCGGAATTTCCTCTCTGTAAAACAATTCAGGATTCAGTGATATTTGTGTGTTGCAAAGCTCCTTAGGGATCTCCTCCAGGGGTTCTCAAGCTGCAGCCTACTGGCCAGTCCTGTTCACAGCGTGGTGTTTTTGTAAATAAAATTCTATTGGGACACAGCCACACCCACTCATTTACATATTGTTTATGGCTGCTTTCATGCAGAGTGGGTAGTTGAGAGAAACACCAACTGGGTGGCTAGAATATTCACTATTTGGCCTTTTATAGAAAAAGTTTGCCAACCACTGCTCTAGGCCAACCTGTCATTTCAACAGCAAGGAAACTGAGGTAAACAATTTGCCAAAACTCATAGAGCAAGTCAGAGCAGAGGCCAGGACAGCCCAGCTTCCCTGGTTCATGTCAGCCCAACGCTCTCAGCTGGCCTAATGCTCTCCAGCCGATTGCAGACATTGGGTGGAAGCTGTGTTGGGGGAGAAAGCCTGTGGACATGGAGGAGGGGGTTCCAAGGAAAAATGTCTGTGGACTTGGGGCAAGGCCCAGAGGCTTGCATGGTGGGGCATCCTGGTGAGGTCTGAGTGGTGGGCACCACGTAGGTCACTGCTGGGCTGCTGCACCGGGGCGCTGTGCCCAAGAGCAGAGCCAGGTGGCTCTCTTGAAAGGCAGCAGCCTTTCAGGTGGGAATCAGATGAGTATTGGCCTCATTTTAACCACAGGTCAGGGATCTTGGCAAACTTTAGTTGGCTTTTGAACCACAAGGAGACATTTTTTTCTGGGCTTTTTACTCACTGGCTACTTCCTCCTTCTAGAATTTATTAATCTGACTGGTTAACCATTGACCCCAAATGCAGCCTCCTCTTGTTTCAAATCCTGTTCTCCCTGTTGGCTTCAGAAAAGAGCTCCCACTAAACAAACCACTTTTCTTCTCTTTCTTTTCACAGCCAGAGTGGAGTGATAAAGGAGGTGGGGTCAGGGGTGCCATGTTTGCTATAAAAGACACACCTTGAAACCTGGGTCTGGGGAGGGGTAGGAAGGGGGCCCTTCTGATGCAGACTGGCCATGCTCAGAAGGAAAGTTATCAGCTCAATGGGGGCAAAAGGGGACATATGTCATACTTTCAACCATGAAGATTAAAAATAAATAAATGGATAGATAGATAGATAAGTAGATAAAAGTTTTTCCCCAGTGGAGCACTTCTAATGGATAAATTTTAAAAAGTCATCAGCTACAAGACAAAAGCAACTTAATTAAATGAGGGGGCACATTTTAGAAAAGAAATTTATAAAATTGTTAATTTATTTGATCTCTCAATAATTGAAGAAATGATCATATTTCCTGCTTCTAAACAATTGCTTTTTTGCACTAATTCCCCCAGTTCCAGGGTAATGGGTCATGAAAGGAGAGTCATTAATGTGGAGGAGGAAGTGGAAACAGCTGTTGGAGGAAGGGAGCAAACAAAGGATCTGTGGTAATTTGGGAGAAGAGCCTTCGGAACAGAAAGGCCTCAGAGCCTGGCATCATCAACCCCATAACCACTCTCTCTGAATTGTTAGAATCCTCTAGAATATAAGTTCCATGAATGCAGGGGTTTTATTTATTTACTGCTGTGGTCCTAGCATGTAGAATACTGTCTAAAGTGGATAAGGTGCTCAAATATTTGTTGAACGAATAAATGAACAAATGAATGAATGAATGAATGAAATACTAGTGTTCAGATCACTGGTCACAGTCTTTCAGCAGGTGATAGATCCTCCACAGTGGTTCATTCAGAAACCACTCCCAACTGGGACAGAGGCCACCATGGAAAACTTCATGAAGGACAAGAAGAGGGACTCTCTCCTGAACCATTCAGAAAAGCTCCAGAGAAACATCACTCCCAATCCACTGTGAGGCTCATTATTTCTATTGAGTGGTGGCAGCAGTGGCAGGCACAGTAGGGCCAAGATGAGCAAGAGCGGCGCTGTGCCTGGCGTGAGCTCAGGCTCCTCCCCGGCTGCCTGCTGCTTTGTGCACTAATTCATCCCATAGGGGATGTCGGACTGCCGGTTTCAGTCCGATCCCTAGAGGTTGGCCTGTGGGGATCGGGCCGAAACCACCAGTCCAACATCCCCTGAGGGGTCCCAGATTGCGAGAGGGCACAGGCCAGGCTGAGGGACCCCACTGGTGCACGAATCCATGCACTGGGCCTCTAGTCTATATATATAAAAGCCTAATATGCAAAATGTCCCCACGGGAGTTTGATCGCTTGCTATGATGTGCGCTGACCACCAGGGGGCAGTGCGGAATGAAGGAAGGCCCTGGCTGGCAGCCGGCTGCATTAGGGACCCTACATGTGCACAAATTTTGTGCACTGGGCCTCTAGTATATAATAAACTGTTAAGTGAAAAAAAAGTGTCAGTATGCAAAACTTTGCATAAAATATTCTTTCAATTATGTTCAAATATGTATATGCAAAGAAAAAAGACTAGAAAGGTATACATCAAAATTTTAACAGTAAATACAGCCACATAGCAGAATCATAAAATGTTTTAAACTTTTCTTCTTTGTGATTTTTGTATTCCACAAGTTTCATAGTGAGCATGGACTATTTTTAATCAGAAAATAAAACTCTCAGTGAATGAAATCCCACTGGGAGGTTGAGGATGCACCATGGCCCCAAGGTCCCCCAAAAGCTTTTTACCCCAGGGTTTCTAATTAATATAATTATTAGTGAGGCCTTATCAGCTACGGCCTAAGACCAATATTGTGTGGTCTCACTTGAGTTTTTTAACTTTTCTAGACTTTGGGTATCAACTATATAAAATCAGGGGGTTGAACAATAAGATTAAATCTGAAAAACTTAAGAACTTATTAGCACTTTCCCTTATCCTAGTCTAGCCTCACAATAGATCAATGGTAGAAGCAAGCCAATCTTATCATCACCACGTGATCCTGGAGAAAGCAGAGGCTCTGTGAGGTCACTAGTCCAGGGTCACACTGTGGTCAGTAGTGGTCAGGATTTGAACCCAGGTGTTCAGGCTTTACACCTGGGGCCCTAGTTCCTTTTCTCTCTAAACCAGTGGTTCTCAACCCTGTGGGTTTCCACCCCTTTGGGGGTCGAACGACCCTTTCACAAGGGTCGCCTAAGACCATCCTGCATATCAGATATTTACATTAAGATTCATAACAGTAGCAACATTACAGTTACGAAGTAGCAACGAAAATAATTTTATGGTTGGGTCACAACATGAGGAACTGTATTTAAAGGGCCAGAAGGTTGAGAACCACTGCATAAACTCCCATCCTGTGATCAAATTCCAGCCAAAATTTCTGCCTTCTGAAGATATATAGTCTAAGACTAATCTATCTCTTTAAGATCTTAAAAATCTTAAAGGCAGCTCTATTGCCTCCTCTGAGTCATACACATCTTTAGTTCCGCCTGCCCTTCCTCAAATGGCATTGTTCGGGGGCCACGTACCATTTTAGAATCGAAACATTTCAGAACTGGCAAAGATCTTAAAGGTCATCTGGCCGAAGCAGTTCCTGTCAGCCTTTTACAGACACCTTTTCATCTGAAATCTATGTCCCTCAACAATGCTCCTGAGGGGGTGCCTGGTGCCTGAGGGGATGATAAAGGTGCCCTTTCCCCTACTGAGCCACCAGACATAGGCCCGGTTACCTTAATCCAAAGAAGGAATGTGGAGGCTGCACAGTGCAAGGCAGAGTGACTCAGCCTTTTAACAAGGACATGGCACACAATGGAAAGATCGGAGAGTTCCAAAGGGAAAGAAGCTCAGAAAGGCCAAGACAACTCACACACAGAGAAAGCCACTTAGGACAAATCCCCAGAGCCAAGAAGAAACCCGTGGAAAACAATCTCTCTTCTGAGAGAGCTCTATTGTGTGTGCTCTGGGTCAAAAGAGCCTCCCTGTGCAAAGGGGCTCCCCCACCTGCTGGGACTCTCCAGAATGCGTTCTTTTTCTTCTGTCCGGGTTCAGCAAACTTCCTGCTTCCTCCATCCCAGGGCAGCGAGCCCCTTCTGCACTGGGCAGCGAGGGCGATGGGGCTTGGCAGCCGTGGTGGCAGCTCCCCGGGCACTGGCACAAAGTTACTTAGTAAATACCGCACGCAGCTTTGATAATTTCTTGCTTCCCTAGTCTCTTGGGGTTCTTTCTATCTGCATTGAGAAAAAGGAGTTGCGTTTTCTTTGATTCACAAATTCAGATACTTTCATTTTGTGGAGGAATTATGGAAATGGATGCCTATTGCTAAGACCAGCCCATTGAGTAATATATTTTAAACAAGCAGCATGCAAAAGTTTAAAAAAAAGTTCCCCCTTCTCCACCCCAAACCTTCACGAAAGCTTTGCTAATATAGACACTTTAAAAGCAAAACTTCCTTCAGGTTGACTGGAAATACTTTACGTTGGAATGTCTTTTACCCAAAACTGTTTATACCAGCCGTGGGCAAACTACGGCCCGCGGGCCGGATCCGGCCCGTTTGAAATGAATGAAACTAAAAAAAAAAAAAAAAAGACAGTACCCTTTTATGTAATGATGTTTACTTTGAATTTATATTAGTTCACACAAACACTTCATCCATGCTTTTGTTCTGGCCCTCCAGTCCAGTTTAAGAACCCATTGTGGCCCTTGAGTCAAAAAGTTTGCCCACCCCTGGTTTATACACATGAAAAATCAGAAAGCATGGAAATCCCACAATTGTTTTCTCCTCCACATCAAATCCTTTTGTGTTAACAAATGTTCCTTCATTATGTTCAGTTTTAGGGCTCTCACAAGTGGATCCTCTGAGGTCATATTCCTTTGTAGGATTCCATGAGATCATTTCATATAAGGAAAGGAATTCTCCTTAGATATGTGTGTTAAAGAGCTGTACAGCTCAGACCTCAGTGTTACTTCACTCCACCCCACCCGATGTCAGTGTCCCTCCAAGGCGTCTTCAATCCACTCCATGCCAGGCTGCTGCATGCTGAGAATTCGGATGAAATTCTCATTAATTACACAACAGCCATATGAGAGACATGTAATCTCCATTTTCAAGTGATGAAACCAAGCTCAGAGAGGTCAAGACATTTGTCCAAGGCCACAGAGCTAGTTAATAGGAGAGCAGGACAGAGATGCTCCTGAGTCTTTCTCCTTCAGATGGTCATTAGCCACTGCTCCACCACAGAAACTCATCTTCCTAGGCAACTCATGCCAGTTTGAGGCTGTTTCTGCTGTTTTAGGGAGTTCTTCCATGTACTGAGCTGAAGCCTGCCTCCTTGTGACATCCACCAACCCTAAGTGTGATCCCATACCTCTAGCAGGAACCATATCCAGAGGGCATTCTAGGAAGTGTTAACTGGTGGCCCACTTGCTAGGAAGTATTGTCTTCTAGCTCTGGGTCAGAAGAAGTTGAGGATGGCATACAAGAAAGTATCATCCTAGGGCAGTGTTGGGTCAAGACCGCAGCTTCTGCACTGCCAAGGATATGGAACTCTGGGTTTCTAGAAGTATTGGGGAGCAGTTAATGCAGGAGGGGGAAGCAAACAGTGGACTACACCCCCATACCATGGCAGGAGGGAGACACATGCTCTGATTGGATGTAAGTGCCAGATCCCACCCTGCATTTGTCTGTGAGTCATTTCCTGGGTCTTAGATGGCAGTGACCTAGAAATACAGGCCACACAGGTCATGATTCTAGATAAGCTGTGTGGAGGCTTCACCAAGTTCCCCAAACAATTATGTCCTCTGCCTGCACTTATACCTCTTTACCACATTGTCTCATTATGAGCTGTTTACATTAGTCCCTCCTCTAGACTGTGACCTTGTAGTAAAGGGTTAGCAAACAATGGTTCACAGGCAAATCTGTCCAACCAGCTATTTTTGTAAATAACGTTTTGTTGGACCACAGTCACGTCCACTCATTTTTGTATTGTCCATGGGCTGCTTTCTCCATAGACAAGAGTTGAGAAGTTGTAATAGAGATTCTATGGACCACAAGGCCTAAAATACACACTATCTGTCCCTTTACAGAAAAGTTTTCCAACCTTTGTTTTAGAAAGCAAGGAAAGAGTCTTGCTCCTCTCTGTATTCCCAAAGTTATAGCCATAATTTCTTTACATGTAAAGTAGCAATGAGTGAAATATAAAGGAGATATCATATTGGGAGGCAGCATATGTAAAATACCTAGCATAGTGCCTGGCATAGAACAGATGCCCAATACATATTTAGTGAATAAGTGAATGCCGTAGGTCAATCCACCCAGAAAGAAATGATGGATGTAAAGCACTTCCCAAACCATAAAATGCTCTAGAAAAGCATGTGGATTCTTATCATTGTTATCAAATCCCCTCTGGCTTCCTGGGATCCTGATTTTTATGAGTAAAATCTCACAGACAGTCTTAATTTAGGCTGACTCATATTCCAATTTTTACATGGCTCCTCTTCATCCTTCTCTCTTGGCATCTCCTTCTAGGTACTGATCCTTAGGTTAGATCTTGAGCTCCTTAAATAAGAACTATTGAGTATTGACTGCTCTGGTGATTTTGTACTGAACCAGCCTAACAAAGTTCAAACCACATTTCCCAGATTCCCCTTCTTTCTATGGCCCTCCTTCTGGTTGGCCACAAGAGAAATTGGCATGAAATTTGGAAGGCAAAGTAAGAATAATTATCCTACTTGAAGGTCGGTGCCTGTCCACAGGTGTCACCACGGCTCAGCACAGGCATTGTTACCGATCTGCTCACTCACCCACCTCCTTGGCATGGGGCGGGAGCCCATTCTGCAGCCTTTCCAGCTCCCACTGCGTCCTGGATCAGTCATGAGTTCAGTTCAATAGCTGAGGCCATGAGCTTCTTCTGTAGGCCACACACACTGTCAGGGTTAGATGTAGCAAGAGTCAGGCATGGGTTCCAGGTTGTTTTCTCTCTTTTGCTTCAGATCCAGCTTGTCTTCCTGACTCCAATAGCTCAGAACCACCAGGAGACGGAGGTAAGTTTCCCTCAGAAGTCTTCATCAGTGGTTCCCTTGTGGTCTCTAGTTAGTAATTTTTCTCTTTCAGACCTTTACCTGCATGGCTTCTTTCACAGTTGTGAAAAGTCTAATCTCGATAAAAAATTCTTTGTTTTGTATCATGGAGAGTGGCTCTGCTTTCCAGATCAAACTATGAGAAAGAGAATATAAAGGATGAATTCTCTGAATTGGTTCTGGAATTGCTTTCTGGAATGGCTTCTCTGTCCTGATTATATATAAAAGCATAATGATCCTGATACCAGTGATAGAGGGGACATCAGTAGTTCCTGGCATGCAGTGCCAAAACAGCTACTTAAAATATTACCTGTAATGACTGTAATCAAGTGCCTATAGAAGGAAAGGCTTCAGATGACCAAGTAGTTGCTTCCATAGATAGTTTCAGTTAAAATAAAGAGGAGAAAGGGATTGGTAGGTAGTTTCTAAGTGCGATGAAAAAAGAAAATTATGACCTTAGGGCTTTAAGTCCCCACCTCAAGGTCTAACTAAGAAAAGTCCATAGCTCCTATGGCTGCAGGGTCAAAATTTCTCAAAATCAATCCCAAAGTCTAATTTTGGGCTGAATAATGAAAATTAAAGTTACCACTCCACAGGGTCTCATATTAAAGTTGGAACATTGCCCTAGCCAGTTTGGCTCAGTGGATAGAGCATCGTCTCAAAGTGTCTGGGTTCAATTCCAGTCAAGGGCACATACCTCAGTTGCAGGCTCCTCTCCAGCCTGGGCCCTGGTCAGGGCTCTTGCAGGAGGCAACCAATCAATGTGTTTCTCTCACATCGATGTTTCTCTCTGTCTTTCCCTCTCTCTTCCACTCTCTCTAAAATCAATAGAAAAATATCCTCAGGTGAGGACTAAAAAATAAAAGTTAGAACATTGACTGGGAGGAAGTGAGACCCTGACAATTGGGATAGAGACACATGGACAGATTTAGATGAAGCTGAGGAGCTTGAGCTCTGAATTTCACTGAACCTTCTTTATAAGAAGCAGCACTTCCCCCCAATAACTGAAAATCTCAGTCTACCTTTTCTAGAAAAAACTTGGACCAGGACCAAGAAGCTGAAGTGCCTTGCAGGAAACTACTGATTCTTCTCAAGACCTATCCTCAACTCCCTCTCATTGCTTCTAGCCCTATAACTAGACTCAAGTTTCAGCAGATCCTAGAGGTTATGAATTAAAGTGTGACCCAGGTGAAAATGTCACATACAACAAAAGAACTGCAAAGTTCTGCCAATTTACATTCACAGAAACCTGAGGAACATGTTTAGAAATGGATCTCATTGGCATTGTATCAGGGTGAAAGGAATACAATTCTGAATTGGGCCAAATATGTCAATATAGGTGCACTGAGCAGAAATTCTCAATTCAGTGTGTTACTTTGAGTAGTTTCAAATGTCTCTAACAGTTTGCTTGGTTCACTGAACTCAAATCTAGACCCAATGATGGCTTATACCTAGTGCAATTGAAATACTAGAACTTTCTTGATATAATGTAGAGGAAGGTGGCCAAATGCTAAGGAACTAAGAACATTGGAGTATATTTATTATGTGAGACCTGTTTGCCCACCTTCTAATTATGTTTCCAGGGTGGTCCCAAGGACACTCCCTTTACCAAGGCCTTGTAATATGGTATGTATACCACAAAGGGAGCCCACTATCTTTGAAGAACCTATAGTAGCCATTGAAGTGGGTTCCATGAATTCATGGAGATGATGGGATGTGCAGGTGGCAGAAGCCAAGGGTAAGACACTTAATCGTCTGAGAGGAGATGGCTACCATAATGGACAGTAGAGTCAACGCATTAATCAGAATTGTTTGACCTGAAGAGAGCTCTTTGGTATTGGCTAATTGATCATAGCAACCTGAAAACTGAAACTGATGAGTGGCCCATTCAAGTCTCACTTGATTTATGCAAATTGAAAAGCTCTAGGTCTGGCAAGTAGAGGTGACTTGATTATAGAAGAACATTCCCAGACTTGAGCCATCACCATTTGAATGAAAGAGAGTTGATCCCGTGAAGAAGGAACTACTATTCAGCCCAAAATTTATACAGTAAATCTTTTTTCTAGTTTTTCCCAAAGTTACCTGAGGACATTTACCAATGTGATTTTGCATGAGGAAAAGCAAAATGATCAAACCTTTCAAGAATTACTGGATATTGGTTCTGAATTGACTAATTTCAAGAGACTAAAAATGGCACTGTGGTCTACAGTAGAATAGGGGCTTATGGAAGTCAAGTGATCGATGGAGTTTGGGCTTGGATCCATCTCACGGAGGGCTCAGTGTGTCTCTGAACACCTTGTAGTTATTGCCCCAGTTCCAGAATTGATCATTTTAGGAAGGGACATACTCAGCCAGTAGTAGACTCTCCCATTGTTTTCCTTATCCATGGAGTAAGGGCAATTATGGTAGGAAAAGTCAAGTAAAGCCAATAGAATCATCTCTACCTACTGAAGATTAAATTAAAGAAATATCACCTTTCTGAAGGCATGAAGAAATTAGTGCCACCATCAAGGACTTGAAAGATGCAGAGATTGTGAATCCCACCACATCCACATTCAACTTGCTTATTCGGCCTGATGAATGGATCTTGGAAAATAACAGATTATCATAAATTTAATGGGTGATAACTCCAATTGCAATTCTTTTTCTAGATCTTTTTCTAGATGTGTTTTTGTTACTGAAGAAAATCAACACAACCTCTGGTAGCTACTGATCTGGAAAATGTTTTTCTCCCCCTCTTAATAAAGATTACCAGGGCCCTAGCTGGTTTGGCTCAGTTGATACAGTGTAGGCCTGTGAACCAGAGGGTCTCGGGTTCGATTTCAGTCAAGGTCCTGTACTTTGGTTGCAGGCTCCTCGCAGGCCTGGTAAGGGCATGTGCAATAGGCAACCAATCAATGTGTTTCTCTCACATCGATGTTTCTCTGACTCTCCCTGTCTCTTCCACTGTTCAATGGAAAAATATCCTCGGGTGAGGATTAACAACAATAACAAAATCACCAGGAACAGTTTGCTTTCAGCTAGCAGAGCTAGTAATACACCTTCACTGTCCACCTCAGTGCTATATTAACCCCCCAATCTATTGTCATAATCTAATCCTAGGGCCCTTGATAGCTTCTGCATTCCACAGGATATCACACAGGCCTACTATGCTGATGATGTCATGCTAATTGGTCCTGGTGCGCAGGAAATAGCAGCTACTCTGAAAACCTTGGCAAGAAAAAAGCCAAGGAAAATAAATCTCAAAAAAAATCAAAGTGAAATTTCTGAGTCCAGCGATCAGGACATGTTGAAATGTTCTGTCCAAAGTAAAAAAGAAGTTGTAACATCTGGCCCCTCTTACCACTGAAGAAATGGAAGAATGCCCTGCGAACCTCTGGATTTTGGAGGCAACTGTACTTCATTGAGCATGGTACTTGAACTCACTTACTGAGTAACCTAAATGTCTGCCACTTTTGAGTGTGGTTCAGAAAATGCGAAGACTTTGCAACAGATTTAGCCTGGAAGCTGCTCTGCCAGCTGAATGAAACATATGATTCAGCAGATCCATTGGTGCTAGAAATATCTGTGGCAGATACGGAAGCTGTATGAAACTTTCAGCTGGTTCCTATTGATAAGGCATAGCATAGACTTTTAGGATTTGGGTGCAAAACTATGCCATCCTCTACAGATATTTATCCCCCTTTTAGAAAGCTTCTGCCTTGCTATTGGGCCTAATTGAGACTGAATGTCTTTCATGGCCCAGCAAGTTACCATTAGACCCGAGCTGATCATTATGAAATGAGCTCTGTCCTTGCTCTTTTATGCTTCATGTCCAGCATTTTCCCCCAACTGCCTTTCCTGCTGACCTGTAGTGACCTCAGGCCACCATCAATGCCGAACCTTACATAGACTTATTAACCAGCATCTCTTCGTGGTCCCTGGTGAGTAAGTGACTTTTCTCTGATCCTCCAACTGTCCCCTTCCAGATCTTCTCTTCTCCAGTTTCCAACACAATTCTGATGGTCAAATTCCTGTAACAGATTCTTTATTCTATCACTCATAATGGTTCTGCTTTCCTCATGAACTCAAACTACTATAATTGCCAATTATGTCTGTGCTTGCATTTACTTTCTTAACAGCTCTGTCTAATAGATTAAAGCCGCTGAGTTTTTCTGATGAAGAGACTGAGAACAGAACAGTTTGCCTAGGGTCTCATTCTGTGAGCGCTGGAATCAGTTCCCACTGTGTCTGTCTAATTCCAGAACTGCACCACATGGCCACCTTTGTGGCTTGGGAGGAGCATGAGGTCTTTGCTAGGTTGCATCCAGGTTGACCCTTTGAGTGTCTGGTCTCTACTGTTTCCACAGGCTCCTTGGTCAACTCAGCCAGTAAAACTCTAGGATCTTCCCATTCAAGTGCTCTTCTCTTTCTGTGCCTTGTTTTGGTTAATATTAAATATTGAAACATGCTTAAATTATGAAATATTTCCAATACATAGACATATCCAGAAAATAATAGACATTTTTGTACTCAACATCCAAAATTGTTGTATGTGCTTTAGCTTAATTTTGTCATCTCTTAAGAAATATAAAAACTAAAAAATGTTTCAGCATTATTTATAAACTAGAGGCCTGGTGCACAAAATTCGTTCACTGGGGGGTTGTCCCTCAGCCCAGTCTGCACCCTCTCCAATCTGGGACCCCACAGGAATCGGGTCTAAACTGGCAGTTCAAAATCCCCCTCACAATCCGGGACTGCTGGCTCCTAACCACTCGCCTGCCTGCCTGCCTGATTGCCCCTAACTGCTCCTGCCTGCCAGCTTGATTGCCCCCTAACTGCTCCCCCGCTGGCCTTATTAGCGCCTAACTGCTCCCTTGCTGGCTTGATCACCCCCAACTGCCCTCCCCTGCCGGCCATCTTGTGGTGGCCATCTTGTGACAACATGGGGGCAGCCATCTTGTGATGATGTGAGAGAGCATGAGGGCACGAGGGCCACCTAGGCTTTTATTAGTATAGATATCTACCCATATAGGGATGAATAAATAAATATGATGTTCCAATGCCAATAAATACCACATAGTAATTAAAATTAATAAACTAGGTCAATATTTTGAGGGGAAAAGGCAAATTGCAAGTAAAAAGAGCAATATAATAGTATTTGTGTGCTTTTTAAAAAAATATTTTTATTGATTTCAGAGAGGAAGGGAGAGGGAGAGAAACATCAATGAAGAGAGAGAATCACCGATTGGCTAACTCCTGCATGCCCCCTCCTGGGGATCGAGCCCGAAACCTGGGGATATGCCCTTGACTGGAATCGAACCCAGGACCCTTCAGTCCACAGGCTGGCACTCTATCCACTGAGCCAAACCAGCTAGGGCTTGTGTACATTTTTAAAACCAGCAGACCCATACCAATACATGGTTCCAAAACCTTAAACTCTTTTCTGGAGCTATTCCCTCAGGGTTTCTACCTGCCCCCAGGCATCCTTGATTCTTTCCAACCCTGCCTCCATTTCCATCTCAAAAACTTTTCTGAAACACCATTGTATCTCCTTACAACTCTCCCTCTTGGCACCATCAGCCCACCCACAATCAGCCTCTGTAAGTCCAGTCAGAGATTTACAATATTTTGTATGTTAAAGCATAATTATGGGCCTTCCTCTGAAAATGTAACTTGTGCTTATTTATAGATGTTATAGCTCTTTAAATCTGAAGTTCATCTGGTAGTACACCAACCTCTGGTTATTTGTCTGGGATGCCCTTCAAACCTCCTTTAGACATAAAACATGTAAGAAAGATGAGCAATACTGGGTTTGGGTAAACATAGAAAAAGTTGGCAATTCTTGAGCCCTGCTGGTAGAAATGTGGACTGGTGAAGCCACTTTGGAAGACTGTTTAGAAGTATTTCCTGAGGATGAAGCTACACTTACTTTTTATGACCCAACAATTCCATGCTCAGGAAAATCCCAACAGAAATGTGTGCACATGGGTGAGAATTTTCCCAGCAGCACCATTCAGAATATCCCCCAAACAGAACAACCCAAATGCCCAAAAGTCAAATGGGTAGGTAAGTTGTAGTATGGTTTTCTAGTGTGGTGGTGTAAATATGCAGACTGCAGGCTCACACCTGCATTGGTGCTGTCATTCCTAACGTTGAGAAAGGGAAGCCAGACAGAATAGAGTACATTGTGTGATTCCATGACATGGAGGTCAAGATGATCAAAATGAAATCTTGGTGTTCAGAAATCTGGGGTGCATACTTAGGTGTGGGAGGAGAGAAAATCAGGGAAGTGGTTGCCATAAAAGTCAAGACAAAATTTATTTTTGGTGTGAAGAGGTATGCCAGGAAGGGGAGCTGGGGTGCTGACAATGTTCTGTTACTTGGCCTGGGTGGTGGTTATGCAAATACTCATGTTATAATGCTTTGTTTTGCTGGCATGTTTTATGGACTTTTTCTGTATGTATGTATGTATGTTGTTGTTGTTCTTTTGTTTTGTTTTATTTTTAATTAATCCTTACCTGAGAATATTTTTCCATTTTTTAGTGAGAGTGGAAGAGAGGAGGGACAGAGAGAGAAATATTGATGTGAAAGAGACACATTGATTGGTTGCCTCCCCTGCACGCATGCTGGGGACTGATCCTACAACCGAGGTACATGCCTTTGACTGGAATGACCCTTCAGTCCTCGGGCCAATGCTCAATCCTTTGAGCCAAACGAGCTAGGGCTGTATGTATGTTGTTTAATGGTGTTAAAAACCTCACATATCACAATACTCTTAACATTCTTTTCCAGTGAGAGTACAAAGGATGATTTGCAGGATTCTTTTGAAAACCTCAAATTCTCAAACTATTCTGGCAGTAATTTCCCTTATAAAACTTCCATTTTCTGCCCAAGAAACAACACTTTCTTGGACCTCTTCACTTTCAAAAGAGGTATTTTCTCTCTCTTTTTTTTTTTTTTTGGCACAGAAAATTTTATCACTTAACAAAATTGTCAGATGAGTTACCAGATGGAGAGTAAAAATGGGCAGAGTGAAACTCACCCTCATGAACTAAGTGATGCACCAGGGACACCCTCTTCACAGTGCACCCCTTTTAAATTCCAAGTAACAGACCCTTGGGGACCCTGAGAAATAACTGATACCAAAAGTCATAGGCCTTTTAATACAGTGATAGTCAACAAATTTACTGGGCAATTTGTCCTTTCCCTTTTATAGATGAGGAAACTGAGGCATGAAGAACTTCCTCAATTTCTCTCTAGGAAATTAAAAACTCTGGTGCTGGACAGGGGTCATCTGGTTCTAGAGATTGTGCAGGTAACCAGCAACCATCCTACCATCCCCCAATCATTCTCTAAATTGGGGGTCAGTACATATTCGGGAATCTTTAAATCTCCCTCTTCCTCATGGCCAACCAATTTCTTTTCTTTCCCAAAGTATCTTTTGATCCTATTTTTGACTTTTCATTTCCTCAGCCTAACATTGACCAAGCGAATTTTTCACTTGCTTTATTGCAAAAAACCTTGGACCTATTCTAAGTACAACTCCTCTCTCTCCAGCTTTAAGTCCTTTGATGGTTGTCCATTGTTGCCTTGTCAAGTCCAGACCCTCACCAGGACTTAGAGTGTCCTTCCTAGATTGGCACCTGCCTTTTGTTCAAGCTTTATCTCCTATTCCTCTCTTTGTTTATCTCCCTACAGGGCCCCAGACTATTTACTGTGCCCCTTGGACCAGAGACGTTCTGTTCTACCACACTACTTTTCTCTGACAGCTCTTCCCCTGCCCCCTCCACCATCTCCCAGTCCCATTCATCCTTCAAGACCCAGTGCAAATGCCTTCAGGAAGCATTCTCTGATGCCTTCCAGCCAGAACCTGTCCCCCATTTCTCTGCTTCAGTCTTGTCATCTTTAACAGAGTCTGCCCTGGCTATTTGCACAACTGTCAGCTCCACCAGACTGTAAACCCTTGAGAACAGGGACTGTGTCTTATTTACCTTCTGATTCCCAAAGTCTGGCAGAGAGCCTGACATATACTAGCTATTCAGTTAGTATAAATGGATATAATCACCCACTTAAGTTCGGAGCCAGTGATGAGGACTTCCATGGCACTATGGCATTCTCTTGTCCTGACATTCTGGCCCGGTTTCTCCTAAAGCAAAATGGTTAAAGCAGAAGTCAGATGGATGGAGCCTTTTCCTGGCCAAACGGAGACAAGTGATACTGGAACAGCACAGAGGACTATTCATTTGGGGTGCAAGTTTGGCTGGATGCCCACCTGAAACAGACTTTCCCTGACCCAGTCTGGGACTCCAAAGACTCCGCCAAGGTGAATCAGGACAAAAAGAAGTGGAAAATTCCCTATTCACATTTCACTGAGAAACTTGAACCAGAAATCAATGTTTCAGGCCCAGCCTGTCTCGTTTTCCCAGACAGGACTCCCTGACTCCCCAGTCTGCCCTGAGACGCGCTGTAGCAGAAACAGTGCAAAGCCGCTGCGAAGACTTTCATGTGGCTTTCACTGCGAGAAAAACACCACCTCCCCCTGGGTGCCTTCAGAACACAGATTCATTGAGAAATCTGGTTTTTCTTCCAGGCGGGGCATGGGGACTATTTTTCAAGGGAAAGCACATGCATAATTGCTGGAGAAATATACACGTTTAATTTCCTTTAAGCCCTTGAAGCTTTCTTCCTTAAATAAATCATCCTGCATGGTCCTGTGACCTGAGACCTGGAAGTGGTTTTGTCCTGGCCCCAAGCCATGGCCTCCAGAGAGAGGGACTCCATCCCATTTGACACCTACATGAACACACACGATGCTGCCTTGTTCTTACCCAAATGGGCAGACAAGATGGAGCTGCTCGAGTCTGTGACATGTAAGGCCTTCTCAAGAGCTGAGCAGGTAGCTGACAACCTGCCTGCCTCATAAATTAAAAAGCACAGGAAATAACTACTAGTATGTTGAGAGAGATAAGAAGGCCTGCAAGCTTGGGCAAAGAGATGCTGTGCAAGCCTTTGAGAAGTCCATTGTTGGAGTTGACAGGGACAGTCGGAATTGTCTTTGACAACCTCTCAATTTACAGGTCATAGGGGTTCACAGAGGAAAATCCTGTCACCAGTGTTTTCCCAAGGACTGCTTGTCTAAGATCGCCTGGGGAACTGGTCACAAATGCCACTCCTGGCCCAATCGCAGACTCTGAGTCTCTGGGGATTCCCTCAGGAACTAGGGATTTAATCAGCTTCCCATGTGTTTCTAAAGAGCCCTAAATTTTGCCAACCTGTGTTAAGTGCCCTGAGCTTTTTGCTTAGACACAGGCTGGGTCCAACCTTCTCACAGGCCTCAGCTGCTCTTTCGTTTGCCTCTGCTTGTCTCTCCAAGTACCATCAGTTCACCTAGGCTTTCTCGCCCCCAGGCCACTTTTCTCCCCCTACAGTGCTCTTCCCTGCCCCCTCCCAGCCTCCCCATCGAAGGCCCTTGGCACCCCAAGCTGCCAACTTTAGGAGATGGAAACAGCACACTTCCAGCTGGACAGGACCCCAGAGAGGATCTAATGCTGCCTCCTCCTCCCCTGTCCCCGTCCATGCATGTTCCTTCCTCTCTTTCCCCTTGTGTATTAAGTGATGACATTACTTATGGAAGCAATAGCACCTGCTGTTTCCGGAAGCCGGAAGCACTGTGTGGTCTCAAGAGGGGTTTTGTAAGATGATAAAGGCTTTTGAACTGGGGACTTGTTCAAGGCATATTATAAATGGAGTCTTGGGATTATTTAACAAGAAATAACCATTTTGCCACATGTTTCTGTAGCCTTATAGTCTGTATGGTCTAGAGCAGTAATTTTCAACATTCTTCATCTCATGGCACATATAAACTAATTACTAAAAAAAATAGGTATAATTTTGTTTCATTCACAATGGATGGTGATTGTTGGATTGGCTGTTGTCTTTTTTTTCTTTTCTTTTCTTTTTTTTTTATTATTTTTTTTTTACAAATCTAAGGGGAAAAGAGGTCAGTGCCCCTGACTAAATAGCCAGGTACTGAGTGTTTTAAAAATTCTTATGGAATACCAGTGTGCCATGGCATACAGACTGAAAATCGCCGGTTTAGAACCTTGCTAAATTCATGCAATGGAGTTTTTGTTGTTATAATCTGCTCCCTCTACCCACTCACTACCAGCCATCAGACATTAATTTTAAGTGTAGGTCATTTTGAAATTCCTTTGTGGGTGAATTTAGAAGGCCTGTCTAGCCTTACAGGAAGCAGAGAAGGGGTATGGAAGCACATTGCCATGGTCAACCCAGGCCACATTCCTGCTTCACTTCTTACAGCTGTCAGACCTGGAGAACCTTCCTACTCCTGCCTAGAGCTTCAGTTTTATCATCTGAAAAGGGACAGCAGATGAACTGCAAAATTTCTACACCTAGTTCCTGTGCTCTAACACTCTTCCTGGTAGTGAGAGGACTCGTGTAGAAAGAACTGAAAGTCCTTGTAGAGAAAAGAGTCATTTCTGAGTCACTATCATTGAAATGATAACATCACAAATAAGCACTTGGGATGCACACAGTCATGGTGGCCACCTTAAGACACAAGATTACCTGAGTTAGACTAGATAGCATCCAAGGTTCTTCCCATTCTTATGATTCTGTAATAAAAATTTGACTTGGCATTCAAGGCCCTTCATAATCACAATCAAACCTGTTTTACAGGCTCATCCATCTAACATTATTCCCCCGAACCCATAATTCTCTCAAGCCATGTCCCATGAATTTCATGCTTTTCCTGCCACCAGACTTCTGATTCTTGTACTTTCCATGCTTCTTTCCTCTTCCCAATATTAAATTCCACTCCGCCTTGAAGGCCTTCTCCCATCAAGCTCCTCCTGCTTTCGCAGCTGTAGTCCACCCCTCCAGCCTTCCATCTGCACTTCCCATAGGATGTTAACATTTAACTATCTGTGCTCTAGGTACATGGGAACACAGCTTACCAGGCTGGAGACTCTTTGAGGACAGATATGGGTCTCAAGTTTTCTCAGACAGCACCCGGTACCTGGCACATGGGAGTTGTTCATGAATGATTATTGAATTGGGCCAAGGAATTCCAAGGATTAATTCAAATACACTATGTCTTTGGTTTTAATATTTTTCTTATTTAAGGCACGTTGGCAACAAGGATCAGGTACTCTCTCAAACAGTTTCAAATGAGTAGAAGGGTTACTAAAAGTATACAGGAGACTGTCATGGATCTCCAAGGACAGAGGGAACAGAAAAGTCTCTCTCTGTCCTTCACTGGCTACAGATGATCTTGCCTCTAACTCTTTCTGCATGTTAATTCCATTCTCCTCTTGGCAGGCTGAACCTCTCTGCAAGACTCTTATTTTTCACTCTTCCATAATCGAGGCTTGCCTATGGCTCCTGTTTTGTTATACATAGTCTTACTTCCTGTTCTTGATGTCTTGGGACCTTTCAGTTCAAGCATACTCCTAACTGGAGTCTCTCTTAGTGCAAATTCACCAAGGAAGAAGCTGATTAGCTTGGCCCAGACTGAAGCCCAATGTCATGTGTCCATACCTGGGTGAATCAGCTGATGAGGGTCAGAGGTACATAATACTAATATGACTTCCCAGGTCCCACCCTTTCAGCATGAAAGGAATTCTGAGGAGGGTTGCATTGCTTCCCAGTAACTGGTTATTGGTTGGATTATCATTCCTAAATAAAACACTGTTTTACAAAAAGCAATGAAGGATACAGACACCACGCTATGGATCTACAATGTGGATTTACAAGTCAAAGTGTTGGCTGTTTCCTACTTGGATGCTGCCCAACGTGGGTCTCTGGGGTCTATGGGAGCTAAGGGCTACTTGCAGGCTGGCTCAATCTCTCTTAGAACCTTCCGCTTGTATTTGTATTTCCTTCCAGGAGCTAAAGCCCAACAAGTTGGATATTTCTATATAACCAGCAGAGGTGATACTGGGGTTGACAGGTTGAGGAACTAGGGAAAAAAGAAGAGTGGCTATGAAGGGTGTGGACCCAAGGAGCGAGGTGCATGCACACTATGTCATGGAGAGGACACTGTAAGAGGGAACCGGTGGTCAGTTAGAGCAGCCTCAGGCCGGTGTCTCAGGTTGATGGTTGGGCACTGTTTTTGCCTGCCTTCTGGATCATTCCTTTCAGCCTAAGACATATTGTGGTATGTATCTCTTAATATAATCTTCCATTGACCCCCTTTCACTCCTCCCCAACTACTACCCCAGTTTTCTATTTAACTGATGGTGATTTCCAAATTCACGCTCCTCTAGGAGAACTGCCTAAACAACATGAGGATCAGTTCATTGCTGCTGAGATTTGGTGAGACTAGTGCTTTACAGGAACTTCTGGGAACTTCACATTAACTAATCACTGCATCTGCCGGTATTGTCCTTATTGGTTTAAACATTGAAAGACGGATGCCTTATAGCCCAAAAGAGGAAGCCTGTGGTGGCCTGCTTCCTTGTCATAGCTCCTTCTCACTGTATTCTCCTTCCTTTCTTCTCTCCATCTTCAGGAGCCACCGACCAACCCTTGGAGACCCTATTTAAAAGTCTCCTCTTCTACAAAGTCTTCCCTGACTTTACAGCCAGAACAAACCTCTCCCTCCTCTGGACTCCAATATCCCCCTGTTCCTATCATGAAGGCAGCACTTATCCCAACAATCTTGGATGCTCCATATCTCTTTCATCTTCAGGACACTTGACACCCACTGACCTCTGAGGGTTTGTTCAAGAGAACTTGCGTTCTTTCTTCCCATTTACTTTTTAAGCAAGACTCAATTTCCCTTAAGTTTCATATGTTCGTCTCAAAAACAGGGGCAGAAATGATCTCTACTCAAATCCAATAAGACCAGCGATGGTGAAAGCTTGCAAACCCCATGGAACTGTGGGAGAGTGTGGGATTTTTCTCAATGCCTACCTCATTGTTCTCAGGGACGGACTACTGACCTGGCCCATCATTAAGTCCATGCATGTTTATGTTTCAAGGGTCTGATTACATTGTGAGTTGGCTTTGACCCCGCATACTGATGACAGATGCACCCCGCCTTGTTTGTGTGGGTACCTCCTCAGTCCAGGGCGATAACCTCACAACCGCACCTGTTGTTTCACAAGAAATGCCTAAAAATTGTAAAAGGAAGGACAGAATTAGAGCCATTTTCTTAGGCTTCCTGTAGGGTGTGTCTTAGTACCCACCCACAGGGCAATGGTATGTGAAGCAATTTCCTTTCCCAAGCCCTTCATTCATTCATTCATTCATTCATTCATTCACCAGTCCTCACTCACTACTTCAGTGCCCTCCTGCATGTAAACCAGCAGGAATCACACGCAGGGGGTAAGTGCTCTGACAGTTTTGCAAAGATGTTCAGAGGAGTGCAGAGGAGGAATGCCTATGCCAGCCTCTAGGGAGAAGCTTCCCGTGGAAGGTGGCCCCTGAGCTGAGTCTCAAAGGAAAGGTCTGACCACACGCCCTCAAGGAGGCTGGGGAAGGCTCTCCTTGCAGCGAGAACAAACAGCTTGTGCAAAACCTGGAGGAGAGCGAGAACATGGCGTGCTCGGGAAAGAACAAGTTGTTCACAGCGGCTGGAGTGTGGAGCTTAAGGAGCGGATGGGTAGAGATAAAACCAGAGCAGGAGGCAGGAGGCAGGAGCCAGGCCAGGAGGAGTCTCCAGAGCCATGGCTTAGGGCCTGCTCCCAAGGATGCCTAAAATTCCACTGGTAAAACTTGCTGGAGGTGATGCAGGTTAGTAACCTATGCGAGAACCCATCTCCGGGCTCCTAGTCCAGTGCTCACTTGCTCCTTCACTATTCATTAGGTGCCCCTGGCCAGGCTGCCTCTGGCCACACACTAGCCGGAGCCTTGCCAGGGCGCTGAGTGCAGGAGCCCCAGGCTGAGCCAGGCCTGGGAAGGTGTCTGAAGCTCAGATGGGTTCTGTGGCAGCTGACAGGGCATCTGAGCTGGGACCAAAGATCCTCCCGCCCCCGGAGGCGGCAGCCCACGTTGCTTCCCAAGGCATCCGGCCCTTCCCTTCCGTGGTTAATCTTCACTTTTCATAAAGATGTGTTCCTTAGGGCACCGGGAGCAGAGCGCCGCCTGATGGGGACCACATGCCTCGCCCACAGCGGGCGCTTTGGTTCCTGCCAGGCGGGACTGCAAACATCTTGCCTTCCCTGAGCCAGCTGCCTTCTTAGTGGGGCATCATGTGCCGGGAGCCCCCCTCCCCCTGCTACCTAAAAGGCTCACGGGTCCGGGGGCTGAGGGGGGGGGTGTCCCCTTCCCGGAGGGGCGATGCTGCAGAGCACCGCCAGAGCCCCCACCCCGGCGGGGCAGGCACAGGCCGGCTTCCAGCAAGGATCCGCGGGCCACACAAAGGAAATGGCAAGATGGTGAGTCACCCAGAGGCTCGCCTGCTGCCTGGGCTGCTGGCCCACAACAGGACGTTTGTGCTGTGCTCCCGGGGGACGGGGGACGGGGAGGAGGGCGCAGGGAGGCAGACATTGTGGGGCGCTGAGTAATGCTGGGGGGCATCTCCGCAGGAAGCAAGGCCGACTTCTGGCGCCTGCCACTGCAAAGCCACCAAGCAGGGACTCGGGCAAGGCTAACAGTGTGCCCCCCCTGCCGCCATCTGGTCACACTGCTTGTCCCCTGTGCGGTACATCCCATGTTGCAGAGGACTGTATGCTTCACAGTGGTGTGAGGGGTTTCAGGCCTGGGGGCATGTCCATTCAACTCACTCTTCCTACCACCATCCCTGACCCAGCACTGAGAAGGTGCTGAGAATCTGTGGGATGGATGAGGGGAGGGAGGGAAAGAATAAGTCATCATACAGATACTGCAGCACGTGAAGGGCAACCCAAAGCCCTCGCCTCACAGATGGGGACATGAAGCACAGAGATGGGAATGGCTGGAGCTAGGTCCCACAGGCAGAGGTGGCAGCTTTAGAATTGGGTGCCACGCTGCCGGGCTTAGGGTGCTCCACTGTGTAGCTGCCGTTGCGTGGCTCAGGGAAAACCAGGAGGTCTGACTGATGTGTGGACAGAGGTCAGGGTGGGCAAACCCATAGCATGGATAAGATAGTCGTCAAGGGCAAGGTCAGGTCCTAGCCCGGACCTTGGGGAGTGAGGGAGAGAAACCAGAGCAGCAGGAGGCAGGGCTCCAGGCTTTAAGGGATCACAGTCGCTTGGCAGGGGCAGATCATGGGGTTTACATAAGCTGGAAAGAATCAGCACTGTTGAGCACCTCATGTATGCCAGGACATTCAATGCTTTAACCCTGAGGGAGGTTCATGACCGATAAAGAAGGCGTCTGGGAGAGCAGGGGCCTCTGGGACATCAGTGACAGCTCCATCAGGGTCTCAGGGTGGTGGCCACTGGGTGGGGCCACCGAGTGACAGAATCAGCCTCTGGGTCTGGCAGGCCCAGGAACTCAGTGTTGTTGGTGCCCTCGGAGGGGGTCCGCGTCTCAGAAGTAACACAATCAACTCACACTGAGTCGGAGACAGCACCGCGAGACTGGGGTGCGGACGGGTGGAGGTTTTCTCCCTGTGAGAGGGTGAGCAGTACAGGGTAGGAAGGCTGCCTGGGAGCGTGGAAGCAGAAGCAGAGCTTTAGTGCCCAAGCCAGACCCTCTGTTCCCCGGTGGCCCTGTTTCCGCGGCGGGTGGCCAGCCACGGGCTGCACATCTGAACTCTGAGGCTGGGCATGCCCAGGGCAGTGAGCACAGGCCTGGCCTTTCTCCGTGGCCTTTTCTTTCAAGCAGGCCATCCTCGCCATGCTCCTCACTGACAGCGATCTTCTTCCAGCCCAAACCCAAACCACAGACTAGCTGAGAGCTCCCGACCAGCTGATCCAGCCTCAAGCTGGGCCCCCTGATGAGATTCAGACTGTCCAGGAGCACTGGGCCTCCTCTCGACAGACCAGGGCTCAAGGCAGGTGCTGTCCATTCACAGCAAGAATCATTTCCTACCTCTAGCATTTCCCAGTTCCTTAACAGAAGCTGATTTTATTTTAAGAATGAGTATTGGACTCCCTCGCACCCCTAAGCCTCCCCCGCCCCTCTCCCCCCAAAATCCCTAAATTATCCACTTTAAAGATGAGGAGTTTAGAAGTCTAGTAACTTCCCAAAATCGCATGGCTATAAAGTGATGGCACCATGATTCAAACCTACCCTATCACGTATGCCTTCCCTTAAGACTATTAATGACAATGATAATAAAGGTCACCGATTGCCAAGGATGTGCATACGTACACACGGCACTTTATATATGTTTTTTTCATGTAATCCTCACAGCAACAGCAGGAGACGGTTTTCGTCTGCGGTTTAGAGGGGAGAGTGGAAGTGTGGAGTGGTGAAGGGACTTGCCCAGGCCAAGGCCACACAGCTACCAAGTGCAGAAGTTGGATTTCAAACCAGTTTGTCTCCCTCTCCACCCAAGCTCTTAGCCACCCCAGGCCATGGCGGAGCAAAGCACAATTTCTGCAATCACTCACCCCCACGGTACCCCTGGGTCCTGCCCTGGGCAGAAGTGGCCCTATCTGGGATTACCAAAGTCCAGAGCCTCGCCCTCGGCCTTGTCAGTTGAAGGATTAGGTTTCTATCAGCTTCCCAGAGAGGAGCAGGTTCAGGCAGGCTGACTTATGATGACTCACCCGCAAGGGTCGGAGCCAAACCTAAGGAGTTGATTCACCTGCGAGGTACACCGACCAGAAGGAGGTTGTGTAAGAGCACTGACTTCAAAGTCAGACGTAGCTGGGTCTGAAACCCCATCCGTCACCTCCTAACTCCAAGACTTTGGACATGTTACCCACCCTCTTTGAATCCCAGCTACGGCCTCACAGAATGGGGAAATGGGTGCCAATCTTGTGCAGTGACTGTGGCTTAAACAGATATTGTGGGTAAAATGTTTAGTGCAGTGGTTGATGCTTAGTAGAAGCTCAATAAATGGGAATACTTTTAATTATTATGATGGCTTGAAAACTGGGCTTGGCCACCTGATAAGGTCTCCCTGCCCCTGACTGGTGGGCAGGTTACATTGTAAAAAACAAATTCCAGCTCAGAAGGCTGGTGGGAGAACCCAGATAAGAAAATGGAGCCTGAGCCCCAAGCCTCTGATAGTGGGATGAGGTGCACCCCCTTCCCTTCTACCCTCGAGGTATTGCTGTTGGAACACCCAGTTCTGACTTGGAGCCTGTCTTATCTTGGACAGAACTGCTCATGACAACCAAGTCTCTTTTCTCAGTACTTCCCTCCCACTGAGAAGCAGGCCTGTTGCCACCTCATCTTCAAGGCCCCTGGTGGGTAAACTTGTCCCCTCTTCGAGGCCCTGATCAAATTCACCTTCGTGTGTGAGGCCTTCCCAGCTCTCCCAGGCAGACGTGGAGCAACTACAGGCCGATCATACAAAAAGTACCTTGCAGGAGCTGGGACACAACAGTGGAGAACACAGAGGTGGCTCTTCTCATCTGGAGCTTGAAGTCTAATGGGACAATAAACAAAGCAAACTAGTAAACCAAATCGGGGTGATGGGGTATCAGGAAGGACCTTTATAAGGAGGTGGCATTTACCCTGAGGCCAGAAAGATGAAATGGAGCCAGGTTTGCCAAGAGCTGGGAACAAAAGGTTCCTGGCATAAGGAACAGCTTTTACTTTCCCAGGAGGGAAAGAATTTGGTGTTTCTCATTGTTCACAAAATTGGGCTGGAGCAGATGGAAAGGGTGGGAGGAATCATAGCAATCAGACACAGGCAGAGAGGCCTTGCTTCTCTGTGTATCCAGCCAGAAATGTGACAGTGAGGATAAGACTTGTTACCATTTATTGAGCATCTACTACGTGCCAGGTACTGTGTAGGCATTTTCCATAAACTCTCTCATTCAATCCTTCCCACCCCGACTCAGTACACAATATCCATACTCACGCTCTGGTTTTGCTCTATTGTCAGTAATTCCCTGCAGGTTTGTTTCCCTGCACACTCCTCCTCTACCCCCATTAGACTGGAAGCTCCTCTGTAAAACATCTCGAGACCCCAGCACAAGGCACTGGAACAGGAAGCTGCAGTATCTGTGGAGTTTTCAGCAACACTCCTCTTCACCTAGTCTTGAGCAGCTACAATGTGGGGGAGGGGAGAGTCAGGAACAGGCATTCACACAGTCCAGGTAAAGTTTGTAGAAAACACATCAGGCATCTTGTTGTGATGATTTAAGAAAAACTTAGTTACATCAGTAGCATGCTCACAAGTCTTATTTAGGTCAGCCAGTTCCAGGATACTCCACACAGGGGCTAATCTCACCACTTTGTGTGTTAGTGTCTACCACGAAGGATGGCAGTCCCAGGCCTGCCCCTCACCCCATGGAGTAGTGTGATCTTCACAGGCCATACGAGCACACTGCAGATAGCAGGGATGAGTCCGTTCCATTCAATATCGTCATTGAGCACCTACTCTCTAGACCAGCCGTGGGCAAACTACGGCCCGCAGGCCGGATCCGCCCGTTTGAAATGAATAAAACTAAAAAAAAAAAAAGACCGTACCTAAATCAGCCGTGGGCAAACTACGGCCCACGGGCCGGCTCCGGCCCGTTTGAAATGAATAAAACAAAAAAAAAAAAGACCGTACCCTTTTATGTAATGATGTTTACTTTGAATTTATATTAGTTCACACAAACACTCCATCCATGCTTTTGTTCCGGCCCTCCGGTCCAGTTTAAGAACCCATTGTGGCCCTCGAGTCAAAAAGTTTGCCCACCCCTGCTCTAGACCCTGCGGCAGCTGTTCTGTTAGACATAAAAATGAATCCAGTGTCCTCTGCTCTCTTAGTCATCACATTGCAGAACTGTGCAATGATCTAATGGAAGTACAGGCAGGGCAGTGATGGGGAGGTGATGGATATAGCAAGAGCCAGATCACAAACAGCCTTGGATGCCAAGGCCAAAGGCTTTGGACTTTTAGTGGACTTCCTTTGCATGAAACTAATGGAAGAGGAGGGAACCTAAAATGTGGTTTTCATTTTTAGTTCTGCTTTTGAAAGTAGGAAGTTGTAAATAGCTCTATTTTTGAAAGGGCCATTCTGGGAGAAAGTGAAGAACAGAGGAAGGCATTTGTGATGGTAGAGGCTTGGGGCAACTCATGTCATTCACAGGATGAGCAAGCCCTGGGGCTGGGAGAGAGGGAGGGAGCAGAGCGAGATGTTGAGGAATGGGGAGTGAGAGCAGCAGGACTGTTGCTATGAAGATATCTCTCAAAGTTTACCCAAGAGTCCTGAAACGAGGGACAACTGAGATATCATGTTGAATGGAAAAATACTGGCCTTGAGTTGGAATCAGATTCCAATTCAATCCCCGTCACAGATTAGCTGTGTGACTTGGAACAAGTCACTTCATTCTCTGAACCTGTTCTCTCAACTGAACAGTGGGGATTACAACCTCCAAATATGGGTTATAATAGGTAAAAAGATGTGTGAAGCTTCCTTTTACTGAATCCAAGAATCAAGGTCTTTCTCTTGGTGGTGAGTTGGCATGAATCTCTTCTTCCTCTTTGCATGTTCTCATCTTGTCATCACATGACCTTGGCCAAAAACTGGGCTTTCTACCCTGTGATTCCTAAAGGCTACTCTAGCTCTAAACATCTAGATTTCTATGACAAACTTGAATTTTGTCAGATTCAGTTGACGCAGGTCTACAGAGCGCCCAAATGAAGCTATTATCCAAAAGAAAATTATAGTTAGGTCTATAAATAATACATGCTGCATATTTACACATATTTTATTGAATCTTGGCAGACTGTGCAACCTATTCTGGTTTGATTTTTCAAATGAAAATGTTGTTTATTGCTTAAAGGCAGACAGCAGTGAGAAGGCAATTATGTTATTATGGCCATTAAAGACAGGCTATATATAGCATCCCTCCGGTAGGTCTCCTCACCATTCCCAACTGGAAATTTCCCTCACTGAAATTCACCACAACCAGTGGGGATGGTTTGTTTTGAAAGTGTAACACAGAAAAAAAAGAGCACCACCCAAAAAAAGGGAAGGTCGAGGGAATGGGAGACCATCACACACCTTTTCCAGGCCTGTTGGAAAGGCATCGGCCGCCCTTGGTGGGAACTCTGACCAGAGGGTGATAAAACAATAGTGACCTTGAGCCAGGGATTGGCAGGTTGGCCCAGCACCTTCTGTGCAAGGACCCTTGGTCTCCAAATGAGCAAACTATGTATATTCTTCACCTTCCAGTGAATCAGGGGCTAGTCAGGGTTAGATTCAGAGGTTCTTCGGTTTCTTGAATCACCAAATCAGAGTTAAGGGATCTAAAATGGATGCAAGAGGATCCCAATGTGAAGGGTATAGTCCAGTGGTCGGCAAACTGCGGCTCGGCAAACTGTGGCTCATGAGCCACATGCAGCTCTTTGGCCCCTTGAGTGTGGCTCTTCCACAAAATACTGACTTCTGCACATGGGCCACGAAGTTTCAATCGCACTGTACGTGCGCGCCTGCATGTGGTATTTTGTGGAAGAGCCACACGCAAGGGGCCAAAGAGCCACATGTGGCTCGTGAGCCGAGGTTTGCCGACCACTGGTATAGTCAATTTACAGAAGAGATGCTCCCACCTGGAAAATCTGTACTGTGTGTTTATGTCTGACTTGGAGGCAATTTTGAAGAACAGCTGGGTTCACAAATGCCATCCTCACATTGATAGGGGAGTCAGAGGAGGAAAGACAGGCACAAGGACCTAGAGGATAAGCATTACACCTCAGAAAGACTGAGAGAAGCCACCCAGGGACAGTCGTTTTACCTTGACCCTCAGCTGTCCAAGGATGCCAGAGCACATGGTGACTGAAGGATGGCGTCCAGCCGGGGTTCCCACAATGAGCAGTTCCACAACAAGGGCTGGTGGTTTATTTTCATAATTGATATTGAGATATAGGAATGAGAGGCAGAAGGGAGGTGCTGGGAGTGGTTGTAGCTGGAAGTCCAGACCTGGCTGGAGTAAAGAGGTGGGCTGAGAGGATGAAGGAGGGCACAGAGGTGCCCATTCATCAAGTAAGAAAGTCAGCACTTGGCAACAAGCAGTGATGGGCTCACCCAGTCAAACCCGGACTCCAAGCAGAGGCGGGGAACTGGTTAGGAGATCCTGGGAAAATCATTTTCTTAGAATGGAGAAGGGAACAGAAGAAAAGAAAAAGGAAATAAGGAAGGAAGGAAGGAAGGAAGGAAGGAAGGAAGGAAGGAAGGAAGGAAGGAAGGAAGGAAGGAAGGAAGGAAGGAAGGAAGGAAGGAAGGAAGGAAGGAAGGAAGGAAGGAAGGAAGGAAGGAAGGAAGGAAGGAAGGAAGGAAGGAAGGAAGGAAGGAAGGAAGGAAGGAAGGAAGGAAGGAAGGAAGGAAGGAAGGAAGGAAGGAAGGAAGGAAGGAAGGAAGGAAGGAAGGAAGGAAGGAAGGAAGGAAGGAAGGAAGGAAGGAAGGAAGGAAGGAAGGAAGGAAGGAAGGAAGGAAGGAAGGAAGGAAGGAAGGAAGGAAGGAAGGAAGGAAGGAAGGAAGGAAGGAAGGAAGGAAGGAAGGAAGGAAGGAAGGAAGGAAGGAAGGAAGGAAGGAAGGAAGGAAGGAAGGAAGGAAGGAAGGAAGGAAGGAAGGAAGGAAGGAAGGAAGGAAGGAAGGAAGGAAGGAAGGAAGGAAGGAAGGAAGGAAGGAAGGAAGGAAGGAAGGAAGGAAGGAAGGAAGGAAGGAAGGAAGGAAGGAAGGAAGGAAGGAAGGAAGGAAGGAAGGAAGGAAGGAAGGAAGGAAGGAAGGAAGGAAGGAAGGAAGGAAGGAAGGAAGGAAGGAAGGAAGGAAGGAAGGAAGGAAGGAAGGAAGGAAGGAAGGAAGGAAGGAAGGAAGGAAGGAAGGAAGGAAAATTACTAGAAGTAAAGGCAGATACAAATTCACTAGCTTCTTTCTTTTAAAAACAAACAAACCATTTTATTTTTGTAATAATTGCAAAGCTAATTTATGACTACAATAAAATATTTAAACACTTAAAAGGGAAAATGCAATGAATAAGTTTCTCCCCTATCCCAGATCTCAGTCTCTCTCCCCAGAGGTAATTACTGTTAAGATTCTCTTGCATATTTTTGTGTTTTTCCAGTAATATATTTTGCATATGAACACATATGTACATTTCCTTTTAAAATCAAAATTTTAAATACAAACATTGTGGACCTTTTTCTTTTTTTCTGCTTTGAGGATTGCTTAAAGTTTTGTGTGTGTTTTTTATAATCGCCATAAGAAGGACTTTCATAATTTATTTAACAGGTCTTCTTTTGAAGAACAAGTAGTGTTTTAAATATACCTCGAAAAAGCTGAAAACATCTTTTAAAAATTAAAATCAATTCTCTGCTCATTCTTTGTTTGATAAGCATTTACTGAGGCTTAGGTTAGGTGCTGTATAGAAATATGAATAAAAGAATAATTTGCCTTAAAATGTAGAGAATAAGACACACATGAACAAAATCACATTGTTCCAGTGGCCCCAATGTGACCATTGTGATGAGATTTAAAGACACACAGATAGAGAAGGCACCCACCCATTCTAAAGGGTTTCCTACATGGTTTTTGTTTATATGCATTCTTTCAAAATATGTATTTTTTGTGTGCCTGTAATTTTAATGTTTCTACATAATGTTATAAAGCACATTGCTTTCTTTTTTCACTCAGCATAATGTTTTTAAGATCCGACCAAGTGGCGAAGAGTACAATTATCTGGTTTCTCCTCATGGCTGCATAGTGTTCCATGGTGCTCTTCAACAGCAGTTTAGTTGCTTACTATCCCAGTGATGATCCAATTGATTGATTACTACCAACTCTTCAGTTTCAAAAATAATGCCATCCAGCAGCATCCCCTAGCTGCCCCTCTGTGGACCTGTGTGAACAATTTTTAAAATTGATTTTTAGAGAGAGATGAAGGGAGAAGGAAAGAGAGAGAGAAACATCGATGTGAGAGCAGAACATCGGTTGGCTGCCTCCTGCACACCCCTTACCAGTGATGAAGCCCACAACCCAGGCATGTGCCCTGACCAGGAATCCAACCTGCAACCTTTCTGTGCATGGGACACTGTCCAACCAACTAAGCCACAGCAGCCGGGGCTGTGTGAACATTTTTGATGCATAACAAATTGTGGAAGTCTGGGTCACACAGCATATATCTACTCAATTTGACCAAGTATCCACCGAGTGTTACTCGAACCATCTGTAGTGATCTACACTCCACCAGCAATATATGAACATTTCTCCATTCACCCATCCACCAGTGCTTGGAAGTATCCAGCTTTTCAAAGTCTAATTGATCTCAGTCTCATTTCTTTTTAGTTTGCAATTTTCTTTCCACCAATGAATTGAAGGTAGCCTTGCAATTTTCTTCTTCCATTAATTCCTATTTCCAAGCTTTACCCACTTTTCTATTACAGTCCTTAATTTTGCTTGTTTATTTAAGAGTTGCTTATATATTTTAGTTATTAATTCCATCTCCATTTTAATATTGTGAGTCTATTTTTATTCCCTGTCTATTAACTTATTAGTGGCACCCTTTGCTTAGCAGAAGTATTAAATTTTAGCATAATCCATTTCATTATAAAAAATTTCTTTATAATCTCTATGAGAAGGACTTTCATAATTTATTTAATAAATCTCTTTTGGTGAACAGTGTTTTTACTCCATTTTTTTTCTCATTGGTTACAATGACCGGTTGAATGTTCTTGTATAGCCTCTGTGCATGTGTGTAAGAATATTTGAAGAACACATTTCTAAGAGTGAAATTGTAAAAAAATATGTCCAGTTGAACTTTTAGTAGCGATTGCCAAGTTGCTCTTGAAGGATTCCTGCGGATTTACACTCCTACACCCTGCTGGTGACCCCACCTTCTCACCACTTTGAGATCTTTATGAATCTAGTAGGTAAGAAATGAATTTTACTGTTGTTTTAATTTGTATGCATTTAATTAGGAGGGATAACAGACATTGTTATCATGTATGTATAAGTTAGTTGTTTTCTATAAGTTAGGCTGCCTGTTTAAGAGCCAAAATAACAGATATACACACATGCTCTGTGTTTAGGCTGTGCCTGAATGAGTCACGGTTAAGCTAAGAATCAACACTGAAACCTGTGGCAGGCATTGTGCCAGCTATGGGGTGACAATTTGGAGCAAAGATGGTACAGCCCCTGCCGGCTGCTCTTACAGAATTGGAAGGTGGATCCAAATAATCGGTTGATTGAAATACTGGAGGAACTGCCGCAGAGGAACTAGCAGAGCCTCAAAGCAGGGTGGGTCCTCTGACCTGCCACACCTTTCCAACCACCTGGAGGGGGGTTAAAATTTAAAAAGGCAAAAGAAATGAGGCAGAGTGTTCTCAGTAGGAGGCAGTCGGACTGCAAGTGTGAAGGCCCTGAAGTGACAGACATCATTAAAGGAAAGAAATTCAGAAGAGGTGAAAATAGTGGGGGCCTGGAGGGATTGGGCTGGGGATGGGCCGCAGAGTAGAGTGAAGGGCCTGCTCAGTTTGCCAGGCACTAAGGAGAACCCAGGCCTTTCGGTGCTACAGCCAGGGACAGCCCTGGCTAAGCTGGACAAGTTGGTCACCCTGGAGGGCTGAGGCCACGGTATAGGACTGCTTATAAACCATAGTATGGATTTTGGACTTTATCTTAAGGGCCATAGTGAACAAGATTCAGAGTTACATTTTTCAAAGTTCAGTGCTGTAGTCTGTGTAATTTGAAAGGGGCAGAGAGGATGGTGTGGCAGGGCAGAGCCGGCAAGACCAACTGGGAGGCAGTCTGCAGTATTACAGATGAGAGATGCTGGTGTCTTGAACCAGGATATTGGCAACAGACACAGAAGCCTTGAGAAGTAAGATCAGCAGGATTTCACAGGACTAATTGTTGTGTGAGTGAGAGAAAGGGGTGTGGGTTGGATGCTGCTGCTGTTCTCTGAGACTGGGAGGTGGGCTGTGAGAGGAGCAGCCTGGGGTGGTGTCCATGGGTTCACAATTCAGTCTGTGGAAGAAGGGGCCCAAGAGACATCTAAGTCAGCGGTTCTCAACCTGTGGGTCGCCACCCCTTTGGGGGTCAAACGACCCTTTCACAGGGGTCACCTAAGACCATCGGAAAACACATATATAATTGCATATTGTTTTTGTGATTAATCACTATGCTTTAATTATGTTCAATTTGTAACAATGAAATTGGGGGTCACCACAACATGAGGAACTGTATTAAAGGGTCGCGGCATTAGGAAGGTTGAGAACCACTGATCTAAGTGGTCATGTGTAGGAGGAAGTTTGCTATCTGAACCTGCAGTTCAAGAGAAAAGATTTTGGTGGAGATAAAGTTATGGGCAATGTCACCTTAAAAATGCTAAGTGATGTCATTGGAGTAGAAAAGACACCCAAGGATGTAGAGCAGGAGTAGGGAATGTCCAGCCCACAAAATCATTTGGTCTGGCCCTGCCAAGGCATTAAGGGTGAGTTGATTAAATGTTTGACCAAATAGAGTAAGCTAATTTTAAGTTGATAATTTTGTATGGCTCTTGAATGATGTTATAAATATCCAAATGGCCCTTGGCAGAAAAAAGGTTCCCCACCCTTGATATAGAGGAAAGTCAAACTTAGAGCTGTAAACATAATGACATTAATTAAAAACAAAAATTTTAAAAGCTTGCATAAAAATTCAAAACAATTTGGTTGAGAATAACTTAAATATATTTAGTGAAAATGTCTTTTATTAATTTGTGTTTCAACTACCCACATACTCTCCTGGGGGGTGTGTACATGTGGGGAAGGGTGTGTTTGGTAAGACATTGTCTAGCTATCCTTCAGATCTCATGAGCTCGCTCATGCTCTTCTCACTTTACTCAGGGGGCACCGAGGCCTGACCAGCTGAGCTGACTGCCCAGGTGTCCACTGAGCCAAGCATGGGAAGCATAAGGAAGGCCTGCCCATCAGAGAATGTCAAGGTTCCCCTTCCCGTTAGATGGAACAGTTTGGATCCTTCAAACATGGACAGCACTTTGTCAGTAAGTTTGTCCCCTCTGCCTGCATGAGGCCAGTGGTGTCAGGAGGGAAATTCTGAGGATTGAGTCCCCAGAACACAGCCAGCAGGCCGTCCTCAGCTGCCCAGGCCAGGGTGTCATTTTCTTGTGGTCCTGTGACTGGTCCAGATCTCCTGGGTCCCACCCAGTGTCCTCACTCAGATACGTGCTCTGGTAGAAGCAGGTCTGTTAGGAAGGCATCCTGGTGTTTCCTGAACCAGCCAAGGGCCTTGGTCTGCTGTGAGAGTGCAGGGTTTGTGCTGAAAGGGGAGGGTGACACTGACTCTCACTGATCTGTGGGGACAAGCGAGGCCAAATAAAGGAACAGGGCTTGGGACACAGACACAGAGGTCTGCTCACCGTGGCCACAGCTCGCTCCCTCCCAGAGGCGCGTTGCTCTGGGTCCACCATGGCCTGGGCCTGGCTGACTTCGGGGAGCTCGCTCATGCTCTTCTCACTTTACTCAGGGGGCACCGAGGCCTGACCAGCTGAGCTGACTGCCCAGGTGTCCACTGAGCCAAGCATGGGAAGCATAAGGAAGGCCTGCCCATCAGAGAATGTCAAGGTTCCCCTTCCCGTTAGATGGAACAGTTTGGATCCTTCAAACATGGACATCACTTTGGCTTTTCATTGTTTTCATACACAGGGTCCCCTTGTCAGAGACGAAGCCACATCAGTACATAGGTATAAGTGGTAAAGATAAGACTTGAACCCAGGTCTTCAGGTCTTCTTCGTTTATTTCACTATCCACCTAACAATCACGATTACTGTACTTGAGCACCTACTAATAGCCTTACACTCTGCTAGGCCCTGGATACAAAGAAGAGTGAGACCCACAGCCACCTTCAAGGGCACATGATCTCTTTCCTCACCCTGCTCAGGGAGGCACCCATGATGGGGTGCCCTCTGGGAGGACACCAGCATCCTTCCCTGGACCACCCTCCTTCCCCCTCCCCACCCAACTCAGATTCTGAAACTCTCCTATGAAGACCCACTTCTCACTCCACTTTGGGGCTGAATCCCATTCCAGGACACCTCCCCAAGGATCTCTCTTCTCACCTTGTTTAAGATACCCTACTCATCACACAGGGCCACCTTCCGATGTGGACACACCCTCACTCCCCATGAGCCCCAACCTCCCAGTAGGTCACCCCAATGTGAAACTCTTCCTCACCCCAGTTGGCTTCACTCTCCTGCTTTGGGCCATCATAGGCATTCCCCACTCAGGAGCAGAGACCTACCTTGCTTCATCTCCTGAACAGAAATTTCTGGAAGGGAAGGGAAGAAGAGCTAATTTTCTTGGCCTGTTACTGTACCCCATGCTTCTTTGTTCACATCCCTCCGCTCTGTAGAAACCCAACATCCCCTGGGGTTGTTGAGCTCTCGGGTCAAGAGGTCTTCATAGGGTCCCTCAGGGCTCTGCTGCTTCCTGCCCCATTTCTGTGCCATCTGGCCTGGAGCGCTTCAAGCACCAGAGCCATGTGGGTTCTGTGGGAAGTGGGAGAGAACAGCTCTGCTCGCCACCCTGCTTTGTTACTCTCTGCGAGAGAAGTGCTGCTTGGGCTCAGTGCTTAACAGCTGAAAGTCAAACAGCTTTCCCAGAGGGTACCTAGTGCAGCCCTGGCTATGTCATCCTCCTCATCAGGTTGGAGACAAATCTGGGTGACAAATACCATGATGCACGTGGGCTTTCCTCCCTGCTTCCAGCTTAGACTTTGCACCCACGAGATCAAGCTTGCAGTGCCCTGATTCCCATCCTCCTGAAATAAATGTCTCCCAGGAGGCTCCTCAGTCCTCACAGGAACAGACTTCTGGTTGCCCATCGCCACACACACTGCACATTGTGAAACCCCACACTGGACCCTCTTCAGTGATCTGGCTGAGCATTCTGTTCTCTTAAGTGTGCTCAATGCACAGCGGGGTCCCCATCTTGTCACCCAGCCATTGACTGATACCCTGCCACACTGAAGGCAGGGGAATTGCAGTGATTAATGAAAGAGACAGATAAGGGCCCTTCTGCTAAAGTTCAAGTCCCATGTGCCACCTGATGCTTTTCCCTTCCACCTACCTGAGCCTTTAGCCAGACTGGAGGCAATTAGAATCTTTTTTTCTTATTTTACGATGAATTAGAGGAGAATTAAATAAAGGAACATTTAAGTTACCTTTGATCAGGAAATCAGCTCTGGAGAGAAATTTATTAGGCCAAGGCAATGTCTCCAGGGAAGGCTGGGAAACCCCATTACTAAAATACACAGAAGGGACCAGGCTAGGTCTGGAAGATGCCGTCATTAGCCTGGATAATCCAACTCTCTCTTCCATCAGCTATTCTTTTATTTTATTTTTTATTTTTCAATATATTATTTACTGATTTCAGAGAGAAAGGGAGAGGGAGAGAGAGATAGAAACATCAGTGATGAGAGAGAATCATTGATCAGCTGCCTCCTGCACATCTCTCACTGGGGATCAAGCCTGAAACCCGGGCATGTGCTCTGACAAGGATTTGAACCGTGACCTCCTGGTTCATAGGTCAACACTCAACCACTGAGACATGTCGGTCGGGCTTAGCTACCCTTTTAAATTCCTGATTTCCAATACAGAGTAGGCTGGCTTTGATAGAGTGATGGCAATTGAAGGAGCTCACCTAGTTTATGAGAAGGTGAAGGGAAAGTCCCTGCTGCAGAAGAAGCTGGGCAAGGAACTTGCTAAAACTGATGCCACTGGCAAGAACATGACCCAACATAGCCCGAGCATGTCAGACAGTGTCTGTCTCATGTAAAGGGCCCTTGGGCCCTGTTAGCAGTCCAGGGAGGGACTTTACCCTTGCTCAGGGACAATGCCACTCTCAGTCCCAGTGGCCCTCTGTCCCAGGGTGCCATCACCACACTAGACATTGAAGTCCTGACCCCAGGAGTGTAGGAACGTGGGGGGTGAAGTGGAGTACTGTTCTCAGGCACTGGTAGTGGGGGTTACTGCAAATCTTTGCAGATTCTTGGGCAGTAGTAGCATGTAGGGCAAGGGACACAAACACATTACATTGCCCTGCCCCAGTGCCATATTACTCCTGCTACGTCTTACCCAAGTCCCGACAGTAGTGCTAGCCAATAGCACTTTCTTCAGTAACAGACATGTTCCATCTATATCTGTGCTGGAGAAGTAGAGTGGCTATTTACCCACCTGTGACTACTGAGCACTTGAAATGTGACTGATGAACTGAATTTTCATTTTTCTGTGATTCTAATTAATTTACACGTGGCCAATAGCTACCGCGTTGGGCAGCGCAGCCCTGGACAATATCCACTCTGCTGGGCACTATCATCTCACTCAGATGTTGCCTGTGATGGCCTGCAGTCCTTGGGGCACCGAGAGGGTGGTTTGTGGGGGGTGGAGAAAACACCTCCCTCCCTGTATCACGCACTGTTATGGGGTCCCAGAGAGTGTTCTTTCTGCCCCTTTCCTCCCTTTTAAACTAGCTTTTTGTGTTTAATTACAACTTCTGGCTTTCTACCAGCTTGGGAGTCCACACGTTCTGGGGTTTGGGATGGAGTTCTCAGAGACTGAAGCTGTGTTACTGACAGACTTTTCAGCCCTGGGTCCTCTCTGCTCAGCAGGCTTGCTCTCCCAGGAGCCCTTCAGCTCCCTGCTATTCTCACCCTTCGCCAGGCCTGCAGAATCAGCGCCTTCCTTCAAGGAGCTCACAGACTCCTGAGAAGACACAGAAATGATCTGCTTGGTGGAAATCAAAATAAAACAACTGAACAGACCAGGCAGCACAGAGGAGAAATCTATTTTCCCTGGAGCTGTGGTCCTCGAGGTGTAGTCATGGAACCAGTAGCATCAGCATCAGCTGGTAACTTGTCAAAAATACAAATTCTGGGGCCCAGCCCAGAGTCTTGAATCAGAAATTCCAGAGGTAAAGCCCAGCAATCTGTGTTTCAACAAGCCCTCCTCACTCTGAGGCCCTCTGAAGTGTGAGAACTGCGGGGTGGCGGGTGGGGGCAGAGGAAATAGGGCTGACTGCTTGCCCGGGGGCCTGAAGAAGAGCTCATGGGCAGGCGGGAAGGAGGACATGCCCAGGCACAGGACCCGCCCTGCATCTGCAGCTGGTGTCTGAGCTCAGCACACCTTCTGATGTGCGTTTAATGATCTTGGAATCAGCATTTCATTGACTTTATATTGTTGAGAGTAAATGGCAAAGTATTCTTTAGAGACAAATGAAACTGTGTTTTAAAAAAGGAATCCTTGTTTTAAAAAAAATCAATCCATGGGCTTGATTTGTGTTCTAAACTTAACTATTATCTGTATACTAGCTTTTGAAAGTTTACAAAATTTAGCTGACAAACTCACCCAGTCTCTTCCCTTTGACTCCTTTAAATAAAGCATAAAGCTTTTAATGCAAAACTTCTGTTCAAAGAAATCACAGATGAATAGCTAAAAGACTGCTTATTTAATGATTTTCTTCTCTTGGACATGTTATTTCTCTATTAACCCAATTTTCCTTGCAATCCATGTACCTACCGTTTCCCCTCACATACTTCCTGGTTTTAACAAGGAAACCAGGTAATCAAGCTTGTTAAAATCACACAAAGTTAAGGATGAAGCTCTAAGCAAGAGACTCTCTCTTCAGTGTGTTTTCATGCATGGACGCTACTCTGAAATTTCATGGCTTAGTGAAAAAAGCACAGGGTTATGGTCGGGCAAATTAAGGTGGGATCTTAGCTCTACCTCTTATGAGCAAGTCATTAAATGCTGAGTCTGTGTTTCCTCGTTTCCTTGGCTAGACCAGGGGGCTAAGGGTGTGTTGTGGGGGTTAAATGAAATAATCATGTGTGAAGTAGCTGGCACTTAATAAACACTTACTGATTGTTTCTGCCTTCTTGCCCTTCTTCCGGGATAAGGGTGGAATGTGAAGAACTCAGGCCCTGAACCAGACTAACCTGGATCCAGAGCAGCTGTTTATTGGTTGTGTGATCTCAGGTGAACATTTGAACTTCTCCTCCTCTCAGCTTTCTGGTCCTTAGAATGGGGATGATGGAAATAAGGTATATCTCATAGAGCTCTTGTGAAGATTAAAAATCTTGATGCAGGCAAAGTTCATAGAAAAGTGCCTGGAACTTGGTAAGCACTCAGCATAGCTTAGCTAGAGTTGTCGATGTTCTTCTTCTCTGTTCTCAACTCTGTGAACAAGTGCGGTTGCCAGAGGCATGACGTGCAGAGAGTAACACACGCCATGCGCTGGGACTTTCAGAGCCCGATCACACCTTAGCATCACACAACCGTTTCCATGAAACAGACTCATGCTCCCTCCGGGACATTTTTATCATTTCTTCCTTTTTTTAAAAATTTTGTTTTGATAGATTTTGATAGTTCCTGTGATCTATATCACATGAAAGCCATTTTCTTACCAATTTCATCAAATGATATGGAGAAATATTTTTTAGGGAAAGAAAACCAGATTGGCCAGTTCATTGATTCCCCCACTTTGTTACATAAGAGATTTAGAATGACAACGCCGAAGAGTCTAATGTTACACAAGCCCAGTGTTTTCTTTTTGACAGAAATTTACATGGGGATAGGTAGATTCCTGATTAGAGAATCTTGTATTACTTTTCTTTCCACTGAATTGCCTGAGATTGAAATCCAAGAAGTTCTCTGCAGAGGGAATATTCTCCTTTTATAAGATTTGGCTCCTAGGAACAAGAAGAATCACACTTTTCGTGTTGGAATTCAAGGTCCATCTATCTCTTGTCTTATTACTTAATCCCAACCTTGTTTTTTCTCCCTACACCAAATCAAGTCTTCTAAGTGTGGCTTGCTCATTTCTTGCCTCTTGTGGAATGGGGATAGTTACACTTCCAGATCCATCTGCTCCTGCAGGACCCTTCCCAAGACAAGCCCACAGGCACCTGCTCAGCACCTCCTGACAGTCTCTCAGTGACTCATCTGTAATGCCCATAATATACCTTACTGATTTTTTGAGAACAGAATTCGCTATCAGTGGTTCTCAGCTCTGCCTGCGCATAACCCGGGAGTGGGCACTGCAGGCAGGGACTCAATAAATGCAGAGACCAGGCCATACCACCACACCAACTCAGCCAGAGTTCCAAGGGCGGGCTCAGGCATCTGAGGCATCTGTATTTTTCAAAGCTCCCGAAGCGCATCCGGGGCCGAGACTCACTCCTCCAAATGGATGAAGCCTAAGTGAGCCTTAGAGGCTAGAAATAGAAGTGGGACTATGTCACATGACTCCTTACTCTGAAGGCTTTTTGTTTTCAGTTTGTTTTTTTAACCCTCACCTAAAGACATGCTTAGAGAGAGAAAAGGGGAGGCAGGGGGGGAGGAGGG
>NW_005365371.1:6530754-6558764 GCF_000412655.1 Myotis brandtii | reverse complement strand
AGAGAGAGAGAGAGAGAGAGAGAGAAGGAAACATCGATTGGTTATCTTCCTTATGCTCCCTGTGCCCTGACCAGGAATCGAACCAGCAACTCTTTGGTGCACGGTAGGAAGCTCAACCAACTGAGCCATGCAAGAAAGGCTTGTTTTTGGTTTTATTGAGGTATAATTGACATACAATAAGTTGCATAACTTGCACATATTTCAAGTGTACAATTTTATGAGTTGTGACATATGTGTACACATGAGAAATCTCCCACCATATCCGCTACTCCCACAAGTTTCCCTGTGCCCCTGTGTAATCACTGCCTCCTTCTGCTCCCTGCCCAATCCTTTCCACCTCGCCATGGGGACTGTGGGCAATCATTGACCTGCTTCTGGTCACCATAGACTAGTTTGCATGGTCTAGAATTTCATACAAATGGAATCATGCAGTATGTACTTTCTTTTGTCTGGCTTCTTTATTCAGGAAAAATATTTTGAGATTCATGCACATTGTTATAATATCAATAGTTCATATTTTTATTTCTATATAGTATTGCATTGTATTGCTGTACCACAATTTTTTATTCAATCATTTTGTTGGTGGACATTTGAGTTGTTTCCAGTTCTTGGCTGCTACAAATAAAGCTGCTATGAACATTCTTGCACAAGTGTTTTTCTGAATACATATTTTCATTTCTCTTAGTATATACCTAGGATGGGAATGACTAGATCACATGAAAGGTATGTATTCACTTTTAAAAATAAACTGTGAAATTGTTTTCCAAAGTAGCCCTACCATTTTACATTCCCACCAGCAGTATTTGAGAGTTTTAATTAACTGCTTCACATCTTTGCCAACACTTGATTTAACTAATCTTTAATTTTAGCCATTCTAGTGGGAAACTAAAAGTATTTCACTATGGTTTAATTTTGCATTTTACTAATAACTAGTGATGTTGATCATTTTTTTCATGTTCATACTTGTCATCCATATATCTTTTTTGGTAAAATGTCTATTCAAGTCTTTTGCCCATTTTTAAATTGGATTCTTTGTCTTTTTATCATTGAGTTGTAGAATTTTTTTTTATATATTCAAGACATAAAGTCCTTTATCTGACTTATGTCTAGATAAGCTTGCATTTTCAATTTTGTAACAGTGTTTTTTGGAACAGTAAATATTTTTATTTTGGTGAGGTCCAATTTATTGTTTGTGTGTGTGTGTGTGTGTGTGTGTGTGTGTGTGTGTTTAATTTTTACAGTTCATGCTTTTTATGTCAGATTTTAAAAATCGTTGCCAAATCCAAGATCACTACGATTTTCTTCTGTGGCTTACTTCTAAAAGTTTTATAGCTTTATCTCTTACAGGTGGATCTATGGTTTAGCACAGGTGGATAATCTGAGACTCCTGTGTTTAAGTGATTTGGCCAAGGTGACATAGTGAGTCGGACCACAAACTTCCCCCATGTCACATGACTCTTTGTCCTGAGCCCTTACATTTTTTTTTTTGGACTTAGTTATAAATTTGAGTTTATCATATTCCTTAATTCACAGCAGTCCAAGACAAAGCTGCTGTTTTATTATTTTTATAGCATGGTCTATTTATAATTATCTCTGAACCCAAGCTCATAATTCTACATTTTCCCCTGTAATACTGGGGCTTACATTCATTTCCCAGACTTCTTTGTCAGTAGGCTTCTTGGCAGGTTCTGTCAATGGGACATGCAGGTTGGAGGTAGGAAGGCAGGATGAATGGAGGTACTCTTTTTTTCTCAGTTCCTGTCAGCATCCCCCCAGCAGCAAAGGAGGGCCATGGCTCCAGGCCCCACCCACTTCCTTCAGCTCTCCCAGCACCAGCCATCAGCACCTGTTATGTCCCTGCCCCAGAGCTCTGAGCATCATGCCTGCACACCAACCATGGGGTTCCTTCCTTTGAACCCATAGGTCTCAGCACACTAGTCCTTCCCTTCTGTTCACCAGGTTTAAATGTGGTAATTTTTCTCTGTAGTTACAACACTTCAGTGTTCTCAGTGTCCTCTTTCTCATCTCTCAGCCTTTCAATCCCCCCTGTAATCAATTCCCTGTAGTAAACCCTCTCTGTTTAAAATATCTAGAGTGGTTTCTGTTTTCCTGATTGGACACTGATTGATACATTATCCCCATTTCTTGCTGCTACATAGGTACCTCATCGATCATGTCTGTTATATGTCTTTGGATATGAATAATTGTAAAATATACTTTTTTGTTGTGGTTTAATTTATATAAATGTTATTGTGCTATATATTTTATTCTGTTTTCTTTCACTCAAAACCATTTCTGCTTAATCTAATCATGTTGGTGTTTTAGTTCCAGCTCACTGTTTCTGATTATTGTATAATATTCCACAGTGTGCATCCATCTTATTTTACTTATCCATTCCTCTAGAGACAGTGTCTGAGATCATCACCAACTCCCTGCTGCTGCGAACAGCACAACTCTGACACGTGAGCGTTTCTATGGCATTTCCCCCTGGGGTGAAAGCCCGTCAGACATCACATGCTTTCGTCAATTAGGTGCATGCTGCACATCGAGGTTGCTCTCTGGAAGGGCTACCCTGGCAATGCTTGTGGGTGCCTATTTCCTCATGTCTTCATCAGTATTTAGGATCTGATCATCTAAGTTTTGCAAATTTAGTGAGTACAGATACAGTTTGGTAATTTCATTTTGCATTTTTTTGATTACTAGTGAGATTGGGTGTCATCTGTGTACTTAAACTTTCCCATGTAACTTGCCTACACATAGCCTTTGGGTTTCCTGTCCCTCACTTCCTGTCTTTCTCTTGTTGGTCCTCAGGAGTTCCTTGTGTATTCTTTTACTCCCATTAGCTTAAGGCATTGCAAATATCTTCTCTTCATCTGATGCCCTTCTTTAATCTTTATCTAATGTATAATTTGTTGAACACAAAAATTTAATATTGTTATTGCCAAATCCATCATTATTTTGCCCAAAGGTTTGTGCTTTTTACAAAATTAAATTTATTGGGGTGACATTGGTTAATAAGGTTATGTAGGTTTTAAGTGTACATTTCTATGCTACATGATCAGTATATTGCATTGTGTGCCCACCACCCAAAGTCAAATCATTTTATGCTTTCAGGTTCTTCTTTAAGATTCCTTCTCCACACCAAGGTCACTAATATATACTGAGTGGCCAGATTATTATGACCACCTGACGTTTGTAGGCAAATTAACTATAATTTCGCGCTGAAGTTGCTGGAGGGCCAGATCATTATAAACATCTGAATAGCACAACATACCTAAGTATCGTTGCTGATCAAGTTCATCCTATCATGTTGATGGTGTATCCCAATGGAGATGGCTTCTTCCAACAAGACAATGTGCCATGCCACGGTGCTCATATTGTGCAGGAGTGGTTTCAAGAACATGAGGGAGACTTTACCTTGCTTAGGTGGCCCCCACAATCACCAGATCTCAATCCAATTGAGCATTTGTGGGACAAAGTTAAAAGAGCCATCAGGCAGCTGGTTCCACAACCATCAAATCTCAGAGAACTGGACAGTGCTATTCATCAGGCATGGTGTCAGATTCCTCGCATCACCTTTCAAGATCTCGTGAAGTCAATGCCAAGAAGAATCGCCACAGTATTGAAGGCAAAAGGTGGCCCAACAAAGTACTGATGGATGGTCATAATAGTCTGGCCACTCAGTGTATTCTCTTATCTTTTCCGCTATAGCTCCTTTTAGAGCTTTGTCATTTTACCTTTTTCATGTAGGCCTTTAACCCATTTAAAATTCACTTTTTACTGAGTATAAGGTAGGGATTCTAACTTTATTTTTCTTCAAAGAGTGGACCATTCCTAACCCTGTCTCTTTTCATTTTTATATGTAGAAATGCCAGGCCCCCTTCTTTGTGCTAGAATTAAAATTATTTGATAAACAACTGAAATTCATGAGTCACCTAAATGTTTTAGTGACGTTTGACTGAACTGAGACCATAAAACAGTCAAGGTTTCTCACAGATTGTTCCTTCCATCGCATACAACTCCTCTGTCTCTGATTGACCCTTACTGAGACTCTTGACTCTTACCAAACACACCTCGGGCCCCCCTCATGGTCCCTCCCTCCTGATGACCTGCCTTCACACATGCCACCCCTGTGGAATGCCCACGCCAGGCCACTTCCTTCTTCCCTGTGCCACGTTCATCTCTCTGAAGACTGCTCATGGGAATCTCTCCAGACCCAACCCTCTCAATGCTTCATTAGCACTGAAGTCTGCCCTTGGCCCTAAGCATCCTGGGCTCATTAAGCTCAGGGTGTGTGTGTGTGTGTGTGTGTGTGTGTGTGTGTGTGTCTGCTTTGCATAGTTTGCAAAAGCCTTTCACATTCTCACTCATGACTCCCATAAAGCAAGCAGAGCAATAAATGTTTTTCCCATTTACAAATGAGAAAACTGAGGCTTGGAGAGTTTACATGTCTTAAAATGCAGGCAATTTGCTGTGGGAACAAGGATGGCTGGGACTGGACACCAGCTCTTCTGGTTCTAAGTCCAACACCCTTTCTCAGCCTGGGCTCAGGGCCTGTCTGTGCAATTAGACAGGTTGTTCTCTTACTTGATCCAAGTGAACTGCAGGCACAGAAGCCATTGTACTTGTTGCCTGGTCTTAAACTCCTGCCCCTTTGCTTGGAGAACTTACACTCTGGCCAAGCCACAGAGCATGAGTCCTCTTTCATCCTGTAGTATCACTGACCACAACTATAATCAAACCACCCTTTGCCATTAGTATCTAACACCACAAGTTCTATGAGGGCAGGGGCCCTATCTGTCTTGTTTATAATTGTATCATCAGTGCCCAGTTCTATACTCAATATATTTTTCTTGAATGCATGAGTGATTGTATGAATGAATAAGTGAATGCTTCCTGTGCCTTCTCAACCACTGCCTGGCTCTTATGCTCAAATCACCAAGCACCTGTATTAGCAAAGCTGGTGTTCATCAGACTTTAAGCCCCTTACTACTGTATACCCCTTCGAGGTGAGCACCTGTGTTTGCCACACACCATTAAGTTCAGTATGAAGTCCAGCCTGGGACCAGTACCACCATCAGGACATTTCCTCCAGCCCAGGTTCTGCCTGGTCCCTACCTGCTCTCCCTTCCTGGCCCCTGCCTCCCCCAACTCTGGGTACCAACACACCCCATGTCTAAGGCCTCTCAAATCAGGATCCTCTGTGGCTCTTTCTAGGTCCCAGCCTCATGGTATGCACAAAACAGACTCTCAATGGATGATGACAAATAATGAACTCTTTATTCCTTTTGGACATCAGACTTTTCATATGTCTCATAGACATGAATGGAAAACATAGCTAATTGGTAAATAGGAAAAATGCTTCTCTCTTCCAGTAATGTGCCTACTCTTGCTGATGTTCAAAAATGTCAGCCATCAGAGAATACATCAGTGGTAAGCAATATCTCTTGAATGATTACCCTGGAAAGAAACCTGACTCTACACACTCCGTATAATGTGAGCCAGGTCAAGAGAACCAATAGGATATTCTCCCAGAGCATCTCGTCCTGCCTAGGTGAGTTTCCCATTAGAAAGGGAAACAAAATACCATGACATGTACAGGAACATACACACACACACACACACACACATGCATACATATAGCATGTATTGGTTTAGCATGGCAGAGTGGTTTGGGATATAGGTTTTGGGTCAGACAGAATAGGGTTTAATTTCTGCCTCTAATTTTTTCTAAGTTTATCTTAAGCAAACTACTCCTCTGACTTTGTTTCTCATCTATAAACAAGGGTAATAACACTTACCTTATAAGGTTGTTGGGAGAATTAAATGAGATAGATAAACAAAGCTCCAGGAATGCAGTAAGGAGCAGAGAAGTAGTGGCTGTTATTAGTATCAGAACAGGACTTCTAACATTTTAAAGCTGAGTATGCAGATGTTGGAATAATGCAGAATGAAGATGGCAGGGAAGGGGGCCTGGGGAGAGGTAAGCTCAGAGCTGGTTTCAGGGGACGGTAAGAAAATGGTTTGGAAGAGCAAAGTGAGGAGGGTGTTTGAGGTGGGGATGGGGGCCTGTGAGGACACAGTAAGGAGCGGGCTCGGCTCCAGGTCCCGGCTCTAGCTGTGGTCACTGCTGAGTAGTCCCAGGAGGCCGTCATGCATTTCCTCTGGATCTTATGCAATTACTTATTGGTGTGTTGTTGTTTTTTAACTTTCCACTGAAGTAGCTTTGGACCTTCTGCCCAGCAGCCTGTGAGGCTCTGGGGGGTGCCAGGCTGGCTGGTGAAGACACCCTGCCCTTGGACACACCCTCCAACCCAGCCATTGTCTCCTCCCGCTCAGGGCTCAGTGGGACACAGTTTGTTACTGAGGTCAGGGAGCAGCAGGCGTCTCTAAAGTTCAATGGAAGGGCAGTTTTCATCTTGTCTCCGTCTTTTAATTTTCACAAGCCAGAGGGAATCTTTCCGTGTTCCAAAGTCTCTCTTACTTGGGGAAAAGATCATATTTAAGGACTTGCTATTCCAACGGTGGTCCTTAGAGCAGCAGCAGCAGTGTCAGCGGGAGCTTGTTCAAAAGTCTGATTTCCGGTCCCACTCCAGACCCACTAAGTCAAAAGTTCTGAGTGTAGTTCCCAAGAAACTTGATGTTTGGGCCCTGGCTGGTTTTTCCCAGTGGTTAGAGCATCAGCCCTTGGACCAAAAGGTTGCAGGTTAGATTCCTGGTCTAGGGCATGAAACCCACAACCAATTCATGTGTCTATCTTGCATAGATGTTTCTCTCTTTCTCCCCCCGCCCCCCGCCCCTTTCATTCTGTCTAAAAAAAAATCAATGGAAAAAAATATCCTTGGTGAGGATTAAAAAAAAAAAGAATTGATGAACAACAAGCTCTCCAGGTGATTCCCCTGCACACTAAGTTTGAGAAGCACTGATTTAAAGACAAGGTTAGATACACCAGCCTTTCTCGAGCTTACTTGTAGTATCTGTAGTTACCTTTAGCCGTGTGATTAAGAAAAAGCCTTTCTATTCAAGGGACCAGGAAGTTCACTCTAAAATGCAGTTGCCAAATCCTTTGTTTCAAAACTTAGTAGATTTTTAGAATTCCACTGTGGATCAGCTAAGAGTAATCATAATATAAATTGAGCTTTAAATATTTGGACTGACCTACTATATCAATTAGAATTCTTGGTTGCAAACAAGAGAAGTGAAATCTTACTATTTTAAACACAAGAGAGATTTAGTAGAGGATACAGGACCATTTGTAGAATCAGAAGAATCCGTGTCAGCATGGCCGGGAACCCAGGCAGGCCCCTGGTAGCAGAAACCAATCGACAGTCTGAATAGGAAGCTGCTGCAGGGATTAGGTGACTCCAGTGGCTTTCCATCCAAAATACAAATTCCCAAGAGAGAATCTGATTGGTCAAGTTATAATCACATGCCAAGCCTTGGCCAAGGGAAAGCAGGACCACTTGACCAATGGTCCCAGAGCCCCTCCAAGACTACACACAGTGGGTGCTGGATGGTTCCTCAAAGCAAAATCAGGTGCAACTCCCAGACATGAATGGATGGAGCCAACAGGCAAGACAGGGGATGGGCCCTGCCTCCCCAAGCTGGCTGGGTTTCACTGGACATCAGTAGGAGTGATCCAGATGTGTAAACCTTAAGAGAGATGAAAGGAAATGTGAAAGTTTTCTTATAGAGGCTGGGTGAGTTCAAAAGCTAGGAAAAACAGAGTGGAGACAACAGTATGATGAGGTGTAGTTGTGAAAGCCAAAGAGAATGACCTTTGGTAATGACTTCAAGAAGACCAGCTCTGAGAAGCTGGCAGGGGCAGAAGTACCACATGCTCCTGAGGGGGAGGGAGGGAAAGAAGGGAGGGAGGGAGGGAGGGAGGCAGAGTTTCAGAGAGGTGTCTGTGAGAGACAGCCACAGAGAATACAGACTCTGCTGGGAGTGCAGGCCTCTCCAACACACACCTGTAATGTGAGCACCCCATAAGAAAGACCATCACTCCCTCAGGATGACATGGGGTGGTGCTGGGCTGGGGTAGCCAGGGGCCACAGAAGGAGGCCTCTCAGTTACTTTGGGGCTACAGGTGTGTGCCATGTGACAGCAAGAATCCGAAAGAGGCAACCTTACCAGCGTGCTGTAGAGACAAGCCCCCACACGGCCAGTGTGTAAGGCCTTACAGATCTTGACATTTTTGAAGAGAAATGTTGAAAATATAAACTTCTATCATAAGATAAAAATTGATCACAGCTTTTGAAACCCAATTAAAGACACTAGAAAAATATGCAAAAAAGTGGAAAAATCACTAGCGCTTCATGAGCAACTACTATGTGACAGGCATAATAGTAATCACTTAATGTTATATCTCATTTTATCCACAAAACAGCCCCGAAATCTCTGTTTTATAAGAAGGAGTTTAGGTGACTTGCTCACGGTGCCACAGGTAATATGTGGCAAAGCCAGTATTTAAGTCAGACATGTTTAACTGACAAATCTATGCTAAATATTATGTTAGCAAAGTCTTTATTACTATTCAACTTACTAGCAAAACTTTCTATACAATGCCATCAGAAATAAAGCTTTTATAGTACTGAATGCATATACATTATTGTACAAATAAATATAGGAGGAAAACTTGCATCTTTCTGTGGTATTTGTTTACTTTTTACACAGTAGGTACTTGATGTACATAGTAGGTATTCTGGATATAGTTGTTTAATGCCTAAACAGTCACAGAGATATATATGATTAGAAATATAAAACATATACAGCTATTTTGAATTCTAATTTATTTTCAGCTGGCCAAGTCCAAAGGGAGCCCATCAGAAATTACATACTTAAAATACAGTTGACCAACAATGGCATAAAACACCACAAAAGTCTAAAATTTCTCTAAGAAAAATTGTGAACAGTTTTCAATTCTAAATAAGGCAGAGCCAAGGGCTTAGTGTTTATTACACATGGAACCCAATGAAGCAAAGGGAGGATGGGCCTATGAGAGCCAACCAATATAACTGCACCTACTGTGACAATTTATTCCCTGGGATCACCCTACCCTGTCACAAAGTCAGTGGGAACCCACACTTGAAGTTTTGAAATCATTCCAGGGGATGGAGGAGGGGAGGTGCGACAGAGAACAACAAAAGATGTAAGGCTGTAACAAGTTTTTTGGGGGGTGGAGTGGGAAATATCAATCATATTTTTGCCTCTAATAGGGCCTTCATTTAGCAGAGAAGTGAGGTAGTCTCTCTGGAATCTTCTAGAATGTTGTGATCCACAACCCAAAGAAGCGCAGCCTAAATTCTAGGCAACAGGTGTTCTCCAGAGTGTGACCTCCCCTCCTGGCCCAGCAGGGAAGGATTCCCGAACAATGATCACACCCCTTGGACAGCATTTGAATCGCATCTCCTTCCACACCAGAGCACTGACATTCCAATTTGATTATTTGGAAGCTGACAAGTGTCAGCCCATGCTAAAGGGGTCCCCCTTCTCTGAGTGCTCCCCCTACTCCATCCACCCTTACCTATTCTCTCCCTTAGTGGTCCTTCTGCGTGTCCCTCCCCAGTCCCACCCGCAAGCCATGTAGAAAACAGTCATGCATGACCCATCTCCCTGCTCATGCCAGGGCTTAGCATTGGGTTTTATATTTGGCTGGCGTTGAATAAAAACTTGGAAAATGCTAAATAAAACAAATTCTAAGAATAGCTGCGTAGGAGGATTCTTCGTGCCTGATTTAGGAACTCTTGCAAGCTTATGCCTTGAGGTGCAGATAAACATCTGTGTTTTTTTTTTTTTTTAATACCCACCACAGATTAAGAGTGTACAAGCAAAGTGTCTGGCACTTAGTAGGCTCAATAAATATTGGTTGAATGAATGAATATATTAACTGAAGAATGCATGTCAGGAAAGGAAAGTTATAATAAGCATTTCAGCAGTCCTCAAACCAAGAGAAAAAGTTAATAGTGAGAATATAAACGAACTCATTACACCGAGAAAGGCATTAAAAATCCACAAAGTGCGAGGCCAACTAAAAACCTTCTGTATATCACACCAGTATCATTATATGATATTATCAGCAAACCAGGGCAGGTGCCTTTTAAAATTTCTCAAGTTATCTTAACTTTTAAGATGACTGATTTTTTTTTTAAGAAGAGGCCCCATTCATGGGGAATTTTGAAATAAGATTTAACTATAAACAAGTGTACTTTAATTTCCTCCTAGATGACAAAGGTCACACTACTTTCCAAGGTCTGGGTTTTCTTTAGTGCAGAAGATGTGCAAATTGGGAATTAAGCGATAAAGTCAGACCTCCTCGTCGGGAAGCACAGCCTCTCTGCTTTTTAATAGGCCTCTTTTCCATTTGGTTTGAGAGAAAGTGGCCCAATTATTTTAGACTCCCTTAAAGGAAAAGGTATCCATAAATTAAGCTACAGTCCTCTCCTCATTTCCCAGAGAAATTAGATTCTTACCTTAAATGACTTAAATCACATGGCACAGAACCAGACGACACTCTTCTGTGGTGTTACAAAAGACAGACACGGCAGCACAGAATTTTAGAGCTAAAAAGATAAATAGAAATAGATATAAACACACACCCCACTAGCAAAATTCAATAGAAGATCAAAGCTAAACTCTCTCCTTCACAGAGCTCCTGTTCAGATTTTTCCCCCTCTCTGCACCATAATCTGAGTCTCGGATACTTTCGTTCCTATTCAGTCTCGAGATCAAACAGCTCACACACATCTGCTGGGTTAGTTTTTTCTTTTAAAAGGCATTCAATAATTGATGCGGGTGAGGGGGGAAGAGGAGTTTGAATATCAACATAAAGGCAACAGCAAAATACACCATCACACTCCTTCTGCCCATGGAAATGAGGGGCCCACTGAGAGATGTGTGCGTGTGAGGTTGGATGTTTGTGAGCAGTGATATTAACATGTGACAAAGAAAATGTTCTCAGAATACTTGCCCAACCATTTAAAATCAACTTTTAAATTTTTTAAGTACTTTATTGCATCTCTCTTCAAATGAAATCCTGCCTCTGAAATGTTTTGGGAGCTATGAGGTCACAGGCCTGACCTTGGGAAGCACACAGTCTCATGCAGGAGCTATGTATGTACATATATGTACAAGTAGAACAGAGGCCAAATGACTACTAGTCAACAGGGATCTTTTGTGAAAGTGCAGGGCAACACATGCTGGACAAGACTTCCTGGAGGAAGTGGCAGTCAAACAGGGCTTTGAAGGATACATGGGTTTTGTTAGGGAAGCAGACACCCTATATGGCAATGCTGTATTTATTTATTCTAAACTTCATCTTTCCTCTAGTTCTGGCTACTCTCTCTCCCCACCTACTCCCAAATACAACCCTCTGTTTTCTAAACACTGAGATTTAGCAGTGTGCTAAGAAATAGATGCAGTTTTTAAAAAGCCATGTCCACCGATGAAATATCAAAATAACCTGTGAGGAACCTTGTCTAAATGAGCCCCCAAGAGACAAGGCTTCATAGTCTGTTCTACTACCTTCTCTGTGGGTGACATAGTTTCTCCTCCAAAAGCCATGAGCTCTGCTATTTGAGGGGCTCAGTCCTGGTCTCTACCCTCTCACAGCCCATTGTATTAGTCAGGTTAAGTAATGCTAGCTGCTGGAACACGTAGCCCCCAAATCTCAGGGGTTTAATGAAATAAAAGTTTATTTCCTGCTCAGGCAAAGTCTGACCAACGGCTCTCCTGGGTGATTTTGAATCAGCCCTTATGACTCAGGCTGTTTCCACCTGCCGCTAACTTGTAGTGTGACCTTGGGCAAATCACTTCCCTTCTGTGGACTTCAGAGTCTTCATTTATAAGACGGTGTTAATAGCTCTTACCCACCAACCTTATAGGATTATTGTGACTATCAAATGCTTAATAAACAATAACTATAAAAGCAATTAACTTTTATTAAATTCTTACTATTCAAAGACACTGTGCTATGAGTTATAAGCATTATTTTTTTTAATCCTCATAACAATCGTGTCCCAAAAGTCCTACCACTATTATAATCATTAAATGGGTTGGTTTTTTCATTTATAAGTGAGACTTCATTGTAAAAGAATATTCCTTGAACATATCAAGCATACTCCCACCTCAGGACCGAGCACTTGCTAAACCCTCTTTCAGGGGGCTCTGCAGCAGTTATCAATGTGGTTTATGTTCTCCCTTCATTTAGGCCTCTAGCCTATGTCATCTTCCCAAAGAGGATGTTCCTATCCACTCTATGCATCCAAAGTACCACCCCACCCCCATCATCATTCTTTATCTTCTGACCCTGCTTGGTTGTTCTTTATAGCATTTTAACCCCCCGACATACGGGGAATTTATGTAAGTATTTACTGTCAGTTTTCCCCAATTAGACGATAAGTTCCATGAAAGCACTCACTACTATACCTCCATTGTCTAAAACAGGGCTTAGCACATAGTAGGTGCTCACTAAACACTGGTTGAGTCAATATAATCCAATTCTTATTTTATGCTGCACATAAATGTGGTGACAGGATGCTTTGTTAGCTGACTTTTCTTTATCTGCAAAGGAGCTGTATCGAAAACAGAACTGCAGTATTCAGAGGGCTGAGTCTGAAACATTGGCCCCTTCCAGCTAAGGGTGTAGAAATCTACCAGCTGCAACCTGTCAGTTCTCTGCTGGCGAAAGGTTAGGGAGGGAGCATGCTCTCTTCCAGCCAACTCCCAGGCATCTGGGTCGCCTGTGCAAGCTTTAATCAAGTTATCATATCTAGCCAGTGTCTCCTGGATCCCGTCACTTCTGAATGAGAAAAAATTTGCAGACAAATTTCTAGCAGCAGGAAATTGGTGCTCTCCTGCAAGGCTGCCTGAAAAGCACCTGCAGCAGCAACAGCCTCCCTCCCACTCCCGCTGGGAGGCAGCTTCAAGCCTCTGGCTTTGGGACTGAGGGTTCTCAGCCCATACACTTCCAAACTACCTGCCACGCTGAAATACTGCTCTGGTACCAGTACTGCCCTGGGCCGGGTCCAAATGAGACATAAGCTCATGGTGACGTAACCCTAATGGGCTTTGCTGAGTTGCTCTGGTCAAAGGAGAGGGCTCTGCCCAGAATCAAGACGCCTCTCACCACCAGCAAATCCTGCCCTCCTCATTGTCCCCACGCCAGGGGACATCTGATTAAGAGCCGGGAAAGTTCACGTCATCGTGCAAGAACCCTCGTTCAGCTCTTCCAGGAAGAAGGGGCTGCCCTGGCCTCTGGGCTTTATCTATATGTGTCCAACTATTTTCACTTTTTAGTGAAAACTGTGAGAGAGAAACAAAAAGCACTTTCCCCTTTCATCAAAAAGGAGTTTTTTCCCCCCTAGGAGAGAGAGTTTTGCTGGAGAAAAAGAGCCAAGAGGATAAAGAAATTGGCAGAGCTTAATGCTATAAATCTGATTAATTTACCTTGTGACACTCCCAACAAAAAAGTTAAGGGTCAGAGTCTTGCCTGAGAAGTGACCTTTCACCTGCAGCCACGGCCATCACAATGGGGGCCTGAGCCGCCTTTCACAGCTACCTGCTGCTTCCCACAATGAGATTGGACACAGTTTTCCACATGATGGAGAACACCTCCGGCGCAGGCGGCCTTTGTTCTCTCTGCCTGCAAGTGGGAAGCTGCCGGGCCACCACTTCACCTTCCAGCGTTTGCATGGGATCAGACAAGAGCGGGCGTCCTGGGACAGAGGGGAAGGAAACTGACATATGGAGTTCTCTCTGTGACTCCCTCCATGAACATATATTTAATAACTTACATAATATACAAATATAAATAAGCATGGTCCTTGCCCTACAGCAGGGGTGGGGAACGTCTGGCCCGAGGGCCATGTGAGGCCCGCGAAATCACTTGGTCTGGCCCTGCCAAGGCATTAGGGGTGAGTTGATTAAATGTTTGACCAAATAGAGCAGGCTAATTTTTTTAAGTTGATAATTTTGTATGGCCCCAGAATGATGCTTACATATCCAAATGGCCCTTGGCAGAAAAAAGGTTCCCCACCCCTGTCCTAAAGCAACACAAAGGGTGATGTCACTAACTAAAATAGGACACAGCCAATACTTGGCTCATGGGAGGTTCTTGATGCATTTCTCAGGGTGAATGATTGAAGGAACTGGGAAAGCACTTCATACAAAGGAAGACGCAGGAGAGATGGAGCCTGGAGTTCCCAGACCAAGGAAAAGCAGAGAATGAGCTTCACGTCCATCTCTTAAGTGACACCAATACACATAAAGGGTGCAGAATCAGGTGACCTTCCCTCTTTTTCCATTAAAAAAAAAAATCTCATGAGGCATAAACGGCATACACGGGGCCCCTGTCCTGGCGGCTCTCTCTGGGAACGCACAGCCCCACGTAGGCAATGTTCAGAGATTTCTCTGCCCCTGCACGTTGCCGCGTCGTGTTGCCAGCAATCCTTGCAGTTTTCTAGTTTGCGTTTCATCTCAGCTTCAGCAGGATGTATCAATAAAGGGGTACATCTGGCAGAATGGCATAACGAAATGGGAACCAGACTCTCAGCCAAGCGGCCACCTAGAGCTGTTTATCCCTGGAATTAACCTTTTGTTCAACATTTGTTTTGTGCTGGGCTGGTGCTGTGTTTTTAGATTTACATTTCTCCCAGTCTCTTCTAAAGGCACCCAATTTTTGCTGATTCAGGACTTCACATGCCTGGCAGAAGGCCGTTCTGAACAGCTGGCAGCCTTGGAGGTTTGAAAACCCTCCCATGGGCAGTCAAATCTGGCTCCTCGTAGATTTATGAAGCCACAGATGGGCCTTGGTGGGCTCGTGTGAGAATCCCAAGCAGGCCCAACCCCCTTCTGCACACTGAAGTTGTGTCTAGACAGAAGGCTAGGCACATTCACCTTCCAAATTCACTTTGAAACAGCTCAAAGTGTGAAGTGGATTTATTGCCACTGGAAGGCCTATAGCATGCAGGCAAAACAGCAGGAAGTATTCAGGAAGAAAGACGGAAAGGAAGGGAAGGAAGGAAGGAAGGAAGGAAGGAAGGAACGAAGGAAGGGAGGGAGGAAGGAAGAAAGGAAAAGAGGAAAGGAGGAAGGAAGGAGCACTTATCAGAGAGAGTACATGCCAAATTAGCACCAAACACGTGATTCCTCCATGACTGGTCTGAGGGTTGGTGATGGAGCCCCTTCTGAGGGTCACTGGCTCAGCTCCAAGAAGGAACAAGGAATCCTCCCATGTCAGCCTGGAGGGGGCCACTTAGATCATCTAGTACTAGACATGGCCCAAAAGGAGGTGGTGGTGGTTGTTATTGTTGCTGTTTTGCTCGGGTTTACGTGGAAACCCAAGATACAAACCAAATCAAAAAGACCTGGCTCTGGTTGAAATAGAAGTAAGAGGTGGCCAGGAACCCACTCCCTGAGACATTTCTTCCCCCTTCTCCCACCAGCACTCCCCCTCCCTCCAACTGGCCCATAAAAGACATTGAGGTTGAAACCAGATGATCCCTTCTAAGGCCCACACTGGCAGAAGGTCTAGAGGAGGGAAGTGACCCATCTATGAGTTAGTGATGACACTGGGACCAGAAACAGATCTCCTGTCCCTCCACCACATGCTTTCCTTTACACTCCAGGCTAGGTGTGTGCCCTGGCATCCTCACCTCCCGACTCTACAGAAAAGGAATGGCAACTTCTACAATTACAGGAGAAGCAAAAGGAATCAAGCTTGGGATTGGGGTCCTCCCCATCCCAGACACATACTCCCAGCTGGGCGACACGCACTGCATGTGTGAAATATCTAAAACCACCTCTAGCCCCAGATTCAGACAACCAGACTTCATCTGGGTGCCATATGTCTGGTCTTAGAAATTTCATTTTGCAGTGAAAATATAAACATCATAATAAGGGAAAAGCTGAGCTCATTTATCCAGTCAATAGTTTTTCACGAAGGCTTTACTTGTAATTTATTGATTTTTCAAAAAAGAAAAGTAAGAGAGAACAACAAAACAATAGACCCATGTCCTCCAGGCAGCATAGGGCCCGATGCCAATGGTAGGCCTATCTTAAATAGAATAGAGCTTGACATGTTGAAAGATATATTTCAGTAGAGAAATCACTGAGAGAATGTCTTGAACAGATGAATAATGTGAGCAAAAGAAGTTCCCTGGCTTTTAGAAAACATCGTTTTGGAAGATTATCCAGACTTGCAATTTAGTACCAGATGTTGGTATCTGGAGAGACCCTGATTTGACAATTAGCCAGGAAATATGAAGAAAATACAAATGGTGGTTTCAAAAAAAAAGTTAAAGAAAGAATTGCTACAATGACTCAGAATTCTGAGCAGCCCTGGAATGTCAGAAAACCAGAGTTAATTACCCAATGGGGCTCGAGTAATGTCAAGTGCAGCCTGGGCTCAGGAAAGTTCCGGAAGGGTACCTGAGGGTTAGGAAAGGGGGTTCCATGAGGCAGCCAGTGGCAAGGGAAGCCGGCCAGTGGGTATGGCCAGCCCTGTGATGTGGTCGCAGGGCCGAGAGGAAATGGCTCTCCCAACCTGCTATTACGAGAGCTGTGGTTGAGCCCAGCCCAACAGCGAGGCACTGGCGGAGAATATGGGAAGCTGGCTGACCCCAGCCATTAGCACAAGTGGGAACAGACAGCCATGCTCCCAAGTTCTGGATTCCAGGACACAGCGCTTGACAGATGAATACACCCATGTGCCCTGAACCCTCATTAAGACACAGAACATTTCTATCACCCCAACATTTCTCTCATGCCCCTTCCTGGCCAATGCCCCTCCGTTTACTCTAGTACACACAACACAAAGCAACTGCTGATCTGATTTCTGTCATCAACAGATCAGATTTGCTGTTGTAGAACTTTATATACTAAACAGAATCATACTAGGAGTCCTCTTTTGTGTCTCACTTCCTTCACTCAGTATGTTTTTGAGATTCTCCTTTATTTTTCTTTCTGAGTAGTATTCCATTGTATGGAATATGGCCTCATATACCATGATACCATAATGTATTGTTTATTCATTCGCCTGTTATTGGACATCTGGGATGCATCCAGTTCTTAGCTATTAGGAATATAAATTGCTATGAACATTCCTACTGGAGTCATTGTGTGGACATGATTTCATTCCGTTAGAGTAAATGCCCAGGAGTGAAACTGGTGGGTCCTAAGGTAGAGGCATGTTTGATTTTTTAAGAAACTGCCAAGCAGATTTCCACAGCAGTTGTTTAGAGGTTGACAAAGTATGAATAGCATGGGGGTCCCTGTGCTTCTGGGCATGTGAATGACTGCACTGCTGTGAAGGGCAGGTGGGCATGTAGAGAGTCGTGGTGAGCATATTGGCCTGGCAGTCGGGACACCTGAGTCCTGTTTCTGCTGAAATATCTGGGCCTCAGTTTCTCTATCTGTTGCGAGAGGTGGCTGAAGGGATGATGTCCAAGGGTATTTCTAGTTCTATTCCGACATAACGAATCTTCTGTTTTGTTGCTTTCTAGAAAAGTAAAATAAAGATACATTAGCTATTAATCTCTTTAAAAGCTAATATCTGATTTGTAACCTACCTATAGAGTGACTAGATTTGTCATGTAACAATTTCAGGTCCTGGGTCAGTTATGATATATCCAACTGCAAGAAACAGAAAATCCCACTCAAGCTGGCTTACCCAGTAAAGAGGAGTTGTTGGCTTGTGGACCTGAAACAAGCCCAGAGGTAGAGGCCAGGGATCAGGTATGTGATGACCTGGATGCCCACTCCCCTTCTCTGCAGTTCTCTGGGCTTTGCCTCCTTTCTGTGACGGTTGCATCCTTAGTTTGGTAACTAGATAGTAGCCAGGCCTCACTTCTGCCTACAATGGAAGAAGAGAAACTATCCTTTCCAGTAGTTCTTTCTTAATAAAGAGGAAATCTTTCCCAGAAGTTTCTAGAAAACTTCTCCTCATGTCTTGTTGGCCTGCATTAGATTACATGCCTTTCCTGACCAATCTCTGTGGGCAGGACAATGCCTTCACTAGTGTAGACCTGGATTCCCAAGCCAGTTAGTGATCCATTAGGGGGCTCATCAGCCTGCTAGCAAAGCAGCTGTGAGGCCAGTTTCCCCTAAAGCATGGGACTGTGTAGAGATGGAGTAGGCACCCCCCCTCCCAAAAAAAAAATCAGGGGTGGATATTAGTAGGCAACCAGTGTCCAAAGAGAGTCCTTCTTCACAGGTATAGAGATGTACCACATGACCTTACCATGGGCTAATGGAATTTAAGGGATAAACCAGAATATCCAAAATCAGAGGTAATTCTGGAAATGTGCTAGACTAAGTATGATCACAAATATATTGAACTTCCTTCCATCAAATATCTATTTTGATGTCTATTCTCTCATCTCCTTGAACTGGGATGGCCTTGTTTTGACCAATAGAATGTGGCAGAAGCGATAAAGTATGTGCTCTATTTCTCAGGCTTGCAGCTTCTTCTGTTTTCTTGCAACATTCCCCACATCATGTATGAAAACCTGGGCTAGATGACTGAATGGTAAGAGATGACACAGAGAGGAGGCCCAGCTGACGGCCAGCACTACAGCCCTTGGAGGTCAGTGAGGCATCTTAGATCCTCCAGTTCCTGTGGAGCTTCAAATGACCTCAGTCACATGACTGACTCAGGGGGAGATCAGTAGAACTGCCCAGCTGATGTCAGCCAACCCATAGAATCATGAGAAATAATGAATCCCTATTGTCTTAAATGGCTAAATGGGATGGTTTATTATGTAGCAATAGGCAACTGAGTCAAAAAGGGCCTTTAAAACTCTCCCAATCTCTCCAGTGGCTGGCTTTCCACTGAGCCTGTTAGGCACATTCTTACTGAGGTACAAGGCAGCACCTCCCATTTTGGGAGAGCTCTGTGAGGATGTTTTCCCACTATGGAGGCAGGCTCGGCTTCCTGGTGCTTCCATCCTTCAGCCCTAGTTCCCCGACACTCACTGGGGCCCTAGAGAACAAGAGCAACCCCTCAGCTACACAGAAGCACTTCAGCCATCTGGTCACCTTCTATCCACAAAAGATCATCCTCCAGGTTAAACAATCCTAGTCATCAACCCTCTTCCTTGTTGATGGAATGGAGGATGGTGAGCCTAGAGGGCTAGACCTGTCAGGAGGATGTTGCAATAACCAAAGGATGCCGTGAGGCTCTCCTGAAACTTTGTGGCCATGGCCAGAACATCCCCAGGCAGGGGCTGGTCAGACCTGAAGAAGCAACAGCTGGCCAGTGTAAAGGTGGGCTTCTGGAGAAGATAGTTTGCTGGGCTGCCGACAGCCCAATGTGGCCTAAAGAAGAGGGCAACAGCGTTCCTGGGAGGGAGGCCTAGGGCTTAGAAAACATATCAGTAGATCATTGAGAATTTTTAAGTGGAGCAAGAGGTGGGGTTTAGTGCAGAGAGAATAGGATATTGAGCCAAACACACACACACACACACACACACACACACACACACACACACACAAAACAAAAAAACAACAACATGCAGATCATCAGGGGATATGCAAAGCAGAAGAAATAACACACACACACACACACACACACACACACACACACAACACAAAAAAAACAACAACACGCAGATCATCAGGGGATATGCAAAGCAGAAGAAATAGGCAGTCAAAAGGACCCAGACTTTGGTCTGGTTTAAGAAAAATGAGGCCAGCAAAAAGGGCAAGCCAGTGCTCACTTGTTGCTGTGTGAAGGTCTATGGTGGAAGCTGGAAGCAAAGGCCTGGGCCCAGAGCACAGACTCCCCTGAGAATCCTATGCCCTGGAGGAGCTGGTCTGTGGGCAGGGCAGGAGTAGCCCCTTGCTTTACAATATCCTCAGGCTGGCCTCTGCCTCCCTGTCCCCCTCCCCACTACCTTGTCTTGGGAGTCTTGGGCCACTGGTAAGCAAGCCTCCAGGCTCGAGGCAGAGAAGGCACCCATGGCTGTCGGCCTGTGTGTCTACCACAGTAGCCCTCGACTGCCCTGGGACAAACCACATTTCTTTCTTCTCTTTATGCTGTAGAGCATACTTAAGGAGGCCTCAATAAATATTTGTCACAAGATCTTTACTGCAGTCAAACAGAAACTGCACGTTGATACTTGGATGAGACTACTTCAAGTTGCCCAGCCTCTCAGCTACCCAGCTTCTCAGCCACTTCTGGCAGGCAGCCTCCCACCCCACCTCTGTGGGCCTCAGCAGTGGAGGGGGATTTCAGGGAGCTTCCCTTGGACTGGCATGTGGAGGGTGAGTCTGTTGAGGACACAGTGCGTCATAAGCGGAAGAACTGGAAGGTGTGTTCAGGACCTGACTCATAGCAGATCCCCATGCCCTCTGAGACTCTGCTTCATGGTAGTGGGGCCCGGGGGTTGGGTGGGAGTGTCTCCCAAAAGTGCCCAGCCCAGACCACAGGCTCAGAAGCCCAGAGAGCAAGTAGCTATGGAGAAGGAAGGTAAATCTGGCTGTTCTGTGGGAAGACCAATGCTTTCCTCAGGTTATGGGGGAAGGAGGATCCACAGGAGGCCTCCCTGGGAAACAACAGTGTAAGGCATCCTGGTGTCTGAGCCAGCTCTGCAGGAGGCAGGAGACCAGCCGGGCAGGAATGATCTGAGTTCAAGAACTAATTCCTACCCAGCATACCTCCTTCAGCCTTTTTCATAAAAATGTTATCCTTTAGCTTTTCTTGGTTAGTCATTCATGATGTCATGAGCTACTGACCACACACTCCCCTTCCCCCACCTCCCCCCAAGATTTTACATTTTCACATCACAAATGATTTTCCCCTTGTATCTGGAAATGAGAAAGTAAATTAGCAGGTGATTACAGACTTATCATTTTCCCTGTCTTTCTTTAGAAAACATATCAGTAGATCATTGGGAATCTTTAGATGGAAATTACATTAGCACACAACATTTAGAATTTAATGAGGTGATGAAGGTTAGATCAGACAAGCCAGGGAGCGCCTGAGATGTTTGTGAATGACTAAGAGAGAGGCCCTTCGTGAGGTCACTATTACCACTATTTGCCTCAGAATGTAAAGATGTCTTTAATAGAGATAAGGTGAGTAGAAAGGCAGCTTTTTGTTTAGGATGAGTTATTATTTTATAATCTAATTCTAAAAAGTCAAGCCATTCTACAATATGGTGAGGGAATGAACAGGATTTAGTAAAAGTTATGCCATCAGAATGTCGAATTATCAAATCTAAAGACAGATTTTAATAGCAATAAAGATGAAAAATATCCTCCAGGGAACCAAAAATCTTTGAGATGAAGAAACCGAGGCCAGGAGTGCGTAAGTGGTTTATCCAAAATCAAAGGCACTTAATTTCTTTGCTTTCACACCACAGAATCACAGGCTTCCAATTGGAGGGCACAAAACCCAATTTATTTCCTTCCGTCACATAAGGGTTCAGGAAGTCGGCTCAGTGACTGACAGCGAGCTGCTTCCATGTCCACCCCACCAAATGTTGCAGCGAGATAAGGGTTAAATCAGACAAGGATCCAGCCTGCAGAGGTGCACGTGAACCACCAGGGAGAAAGGCTCTTATCTTGATGGCAGGGGTATTCGGTGCCCTTTGCATAACCCCAAAGCCTTGAGTCTGACAGCAAAGTTTGCAAAGACTGTCTCCAGGCTGTAGCCTTTGCAAGTGCTTTTGCAAAGATTAGGCTATTTGATAAACAGATAAACTTGGAGCTGGAAGGGACTTTAGAGTTTACCCAACTCGGCTCTCTAGACTTTTTTTTTTTTTTTTTAACAGAGGAGGAAGTTGCAGCTCAGAGAGGAGGCAAGAATCACCCAAGGGTCCACAGTGACTTATGGGTATAAGAGGAGGCAAGTTGAGAATGCTTTGCCTCCCCTGGGAAAGGCTGGCTTCTCAGAGGTCCCCAGAGCATTCCTTCAATCCTGGGTCATGTGCTTTCTCCCACCATCACCCTCAGCCCCATCTCCGGCTTTGCCTTTGCTGACTTTGCATAAAGGAGAACTGGGAGCATGAAGAACTATTATGACTTTTGCAAATGAGTCAATCAAGTCCCCATTTAAAAAAATAAGAAAAAGTTTCTGAAGCAGCACCAGCTAAGGAGATCACTCTTGCTAAACTCCAGTTCCTGGACCCCATCCCAAGGTAGGTGCTCGGGGAGCCTCGTATTCAATAAGCTCTCTGGTAGCTGTGCTGACACTTTGTCCCTTAGCCTGGCATCTAAGGCTCCTCATTGCCAGGCCTCAATCAGCCTTTCCCGCCTGATTTCCTGGTCTCTGCCCATACAGCCCTACATATCAGCCTCATGGAACTTTTCAGTGTTTAATAAAATTGCATTCATGGCAATGGAAGCTACCCTTTACCGCGTGCCTCCAAAGTCTCACAGGAGTGTCGTCTCATTGCTGTCCTCTCTGAGGTAGGTGAGGGCACCGTCCCCATTTTCAGTGGAGACTGAAGGTGATAACTTGTCTGAGGGCATAGAGCCCAAAGCCCCCACACCAGTCACTTCCCAGCACTGTCTCCAGGAGCTCAGCCTTTGTGTTTCTCACCTGTATCATTGCTGACATGATTTCCTCATTTTAAAAGAAAAACCATATGGTGTGTTTATAATTACAAGTGATGCCTTATTAAGCATAGTCCTGGCTTTGCTTTTACCCGGCATCATTGACATGGAAGCTTCCATTTACAACTGTATAGCTGTGGTGATTAGAAGCATTCTGGCCTTTAGCTCCAGATCTGGCAAACCTTGCTTCCCCTCCATTCCCCAGCGACCTCCAGTGTTTAATTTAACTCTTGATGGGGACCTTCAGTCTGCAGCTCTGTGTCATGATAGCAGGTGAGTTGGCAGGTGGCGGTGCATTCCTGAGAGTCACCCTTACATCAGAAAGGCTGGAAATAACTTCATTACACAGGAGAGACAGCAAATCACATAAATATATCCCGTGAAGCCCAAATTAAGGTAACCCCAACTCAAGGTCCTCTTGGCTGGAGTTCACAATGTTCTGGGACCAACTTTAATGTCACTTAACAGCCCTCGGGGTATGATGCGGGGTGGGGGGGGGGAGGTGCGGGAATCAGAATGGAAATTGCATTCTTAGCCAATGATGGTTAAAATATCTGATTTCTGCAAATCTTACAAAGACAAATGGCAATGAGAACACCGTGGAAGGGCCTGTAGTGATGAGAAGCTTAAGCATTAGCCTCCCTGTGGGTTCACCTTGCCCTTGAAGAGAAGGACTGCCCACTCTGCCTGCTGTGTGAGAGGGATCTGGCCAGTGCAGCCAGAGAGTTAAATCCAGAGAGAGTAAGCCTCCTTGAGTCCACAATAGTATGTTTTCCTCTCTCTGGAATAACCTCAGTAAACTCTAGGCAAGACGTTGGTTACAGAGCAAAGCCTTGATGAATTGAAATACAAAGGATGATGCAGAGTACTGCTTAAAACATGTTGGCCTTGTACCTCAGTCCTGGTGTTGAAAGTCCTCCGCTGTCATTTATAATCCTCATGACATTCTTGTAAAGCAGGTGGGTGGCAAGGATAATTCCTATGGTGTTGGAGCCACGATTCAAACAGGTCCAAAGTCTGGCAAATGAAATACAGGGTGGGGCAAAGTAGGTCAAGAGTTGTAAGTAGATGAAACAGAGTTTATTCTTGTATTCTTACTTATAAGTTATTGTATTATTTTCCAATACGAACCACTGTCGACCTAATTTTGCCCCACCCTGTATAAGCAGCAAGGTGTAAGGAGAAAAAGAGGAACCAAATATTGAAATCTTCACTTTGGGTATGTTTTCTCTTTGCCCTAAATGCCACCTAATGCTTTGTATAATTGGGCTACACAATTTAATGGCAATATTTTCACTGGATTGGTGACAACTACATTTAGAAAAGGCAACTTTTTAAAGCAATTAAATGTTGTTGGCTACCTTCTTAACATATCCTGTGTTATCTTCACAAAGGGATTACAGAGTAAAATAGCTTAAAGATGAAAGAGTGTGATTTTCTTCCATTTAAGGAGCCGTCCACCGTTTCTGTTGGCCAAGAGATCCTTGATACACATCTGAAGATAAATAGTTAATAAAGGTGTTTGGATTGCAACATCTGTTGCCATTCTTGGAGGCTGGGACTTAATTGCAGACTGGAGCATCAAATCTTCAGAGGGTTCGTAAGACAGAGATTGATTGGGGTCACCAGGTTACCCAGAAGTAAAATCCCAATCCTTATCTTTAAAATGCAGTGTCCAATTGATTCTCCCTGGATCATTACACACAGCACATGGAGGTAGGGCCAGGAGAGGGGTGCTCAAACATTTCCCTTTTCAAGATACTTGCAAAGTAAACCACGGTGGTGCTTTGATTTTGGCGAAGAGTCTCAAAGCAACGTGCCAGCTAAGGCTTAGAGATGGAAGCAACGGTGTTGCGTTCATGAATAAGTACACCTCCAGCTTTCACATCTGATGGAGGGCTCTGTCGGCTTCCCACCTTAGAGACCAGACCACAGATGCCAAATCTGTCCAGCCAGGGGCAGCAGGGGGAAACCACAACCTGTAAATCAAACCACAGGGGAACCTACCATTAGCAATCTATAAAGGCAAAAGAATAAGTGAGATGCTTCTATGATTAAGATGTGATCAGCTTTGATCCCCAGGGGCCACTCTTCAACTGAGTCCAGAGAACAGGGTACTGATCAGGCTATGCCACTAAGTCACCGTGTGACTGAACGGTCACCTCCCTTCCCGGCTGCCCTGGCTTCATCTTTAAAATGATGGAGAACTAAAACATTTTCAGCGCTCTCAGAATTTGAACTGGAAAGTCCGTGTTCTCTATTTTCATTCGTATCCACACTCCGGGTCTTACCCGAATACCTTTGCTGGGGCTGGGGCTCCTCAGTTTGAGAACCCATCTCCCCAAAGACAGAGGCCGTCGACACAGGAGGCCTAAGCCCATGGACTGAAGGGCCAAAGGGCGAGATTCTCCAGTTCTGAGTCTCACACTGATGGTCAGTAGCTCCCAAAGAAAACCGATAAACATAGCTCTAGAGTCTCTTTCATAGGTCTCAGAAAATCCTATAGAGATGGTAGCATCAACAGAAGGCAAAATGCTGCTTCATCCAGGGCAGGGGGAGGGGGGGTTACGGGGGGGTTGGAAAATTGGACTTGTGGCTTCCTGGAGGACTTTAATTTCACTAGAGTGTCCTTTTTGACAGGTGTATGAACAAAAAGTCAAGTGTGGCCCTAGCCGGTTTGGCTCAGTGAATAGAGCATCGTCCCGCAGACCAAAGGATCCCGGGTTCTACTCCGGTCAAGGGCATGTACCTTGGTTGCAGGCTCCTCCCTGGTCCGGGCCCTGGTCAGGGCTCATGCAGGAAGCAACCCGATGTGTTTTGTACCTTGGTTGCAGGCTCCTCCCTGGTCCGGGCCCTGGTCAGGGCTCATGCAGGAAGCAACCAATCGTGTTTTTTCTCTCACATCGATGTTTCTCTCTGTCTTTCTCTCTCTTTTCCACTCTCCCTAAAAATCAACAGGTGAGGATTAAAAGAACAACAACAACAACAGAACAGTCAAGTGTGGAAGATAACTTCTAGGACCCACAATACTGGGGAAGCCTGTTCCATGAAACTGATTCTAGTCATTGAAGGAGCCAACAGTCCTCTCAGAAAGGAAGGTGTGAGAAAGTACGAGGATAAGTTTGTCGTCGTGTTTTATATCCTTAGAGAAGAAGATACATTCAAGCGTCTCCTGTTTGCCTTTTCTTTTTGGCACATAGAGGCCAGCATTTACAAGTTAGGATTCCCAAGGCCAAAAAATACCAGATGGGCTTCCCTGAAGAATCCTAACAGCCTCAAGATAGCACGAATTACCCTTTCTTATTCAAACTAAATGATTTTACATTCATTTATATTTCACAATAGTCAAGTCAGGAATTTAGCATCCTGTTACAAGGATGATAAATTTGCAACATCCAAAGTGCAGTACTTTACATAAAGTAGAAAAAAATTTTAAGCAGTTCTGTAACAAAGTTTACTGAGCCTATTTGTGATATCGTAATGTACAGTATTATTTTACTTTTTAAACTTTTTATTCTATTTTTTAATTTGGAAAATGCTTTCGGAATCATGACATAATTTTGTCATTTGTTAAGGCTATCCCAGCCTTAGCAAACCATTTAGAAAGAGAAGAAACATGAAACCTATTCATAGTACAGCTATGTGCTCCTTTACACACACATACAGTCACACTCCTAGACTGATTCCTCCATAACTATTCATATTTCTCTGGTCTTCGATCACCTCATTTGGCTCCTGCACATTTTCAGAGGTTTAGGAGGGATAGAAATTGCTTGTTTCCAAAGCTAGGATGCTTCCTGCTGCCTGGTCACCCAGCACTGTGTTTATGCTGAATTGCATTGTATCCCAAGAAAGAGGAGACATACTGAGGAGACTGCTTGACTTTAACTCCACCCCTCCCCTCCCACCCCATTTTTCCCAGTCAGGGTGCTGCAGACTGGCCCAGGACAGAGTTTAGCATATTGTACCAGGCAGCCAAAGAATGGAGTCCTGAGTACTTGTACTAATCCTCCTCTTTACTAAATAAGCAAGTCAAGCTTTGGGGGTAGGAGTGGGAGGAAAATTATATAATTTGAGTTAATTGGTTTGGGGCTACCCAAGCCCCAGCTGTCTTGAACAGAATTCTTTGGCCTTCAAGACCCAATTAGAGACATTCAGCTGATGTAAAATAGATTTTATTCTTTTTTTCAAGTCATTGTCAAGAGACTCAGTCTCCATGCCATACCAAAAAAATATCCTTTAAACATAGGCTTCCCAAAAGCATCCTGAAAACATGTCTAGAAATAGGCACACCTAAAGGCGTGGGAGGATACAAAGATAAGCTAATGAACTCGTTTATTTCACAAGTTCAAGGATGCAACCTTGAGCCATAAGACAGGAACTCCTTTTAACAACAGTATAGGTACTCTAAAATGCATATTAGCCAATCAAATTGAGCAATGGCCCAGCCTCTATCTTTTTTTTTCTAAATAGAGATTGGTTGGACAGGTTTGAGAAATTCATGCTTGGCCTTCCTAGAACTGAGAGGAAACCACATGTGACTTCCATTTGAATGACCAATGTGTAAGGCATGGCCATGGTGACATTAACTTGCAAGCAGTAGCATTTTGAATTTCCAGGTATTCAGACAGCAAGAAGTGTGGCATGTTTAAAGTCATCTGAGGTGTACTGGCTTCTCAGTCCAGCCGATGATGCTTGAAATCAGTTTTTGTGGATGACAACAAAAATCATTCCTCTTGTAAGATCCCTGCAACTCAGAAACAATAAGAAATGAGAATCATAAACTGTAGAGGTCGCACCTGTGTTTACAGAATCACTGCTTGATTCAGCAGTTCTTCAGTTCTGTTATTTCCCTCATTTCCCGAGACAGCACCATGTGCACAGAGCTGGAAAGGAAATAAAATTAGGACCACGTCCTTATCCTTAAAGAACTTTCGTTCTGACAGGGGTGGGAGTGAAGGAAGGGGTTACAGAAACAATTGTAAAAGTTGAGCAAAACAAAGGAAGGTTACTACTGATGCACATGCTAGAGGGTAAGAGGGGGAAGGGACCTCAACGAGTCAGAGATTTTATAAACAAAATGCTGCTCAAGCTAGGTCTTAAAAGCTCGCTGCGATTCCAGCAGACTTGAGGATCACTTATAGCTTTCGAGATTCCTCTCGAACATCGTTTTGTTGGGGAGGTTGTCCCAAACAGAGGGAACAACACGAAGAAAGGAATGGAGACAGGGAGGTTTGAGTGGAAAGTCTGGGAAACATTGAGCAATGTCATTGCAATGCAGCCGAGAGCACTTGTGGAAGCACATGAAGCTTGAGTCTGGAGGACTAGGTCTGGTGCAAATCCGAAGCCTCGACTACCAAGGTGAGAACTTGTATTTGATTTTAGAAGCAAAGGGGAGCCATCTAAGGATCTGGGCCGAGGAATGGTGAGACTAGAACAGAGCTTTCCCTGGG
>NW_005365371.1:6496337-6530744 GCF_000412655.1 Myotis brandtii | reverse complement strand
GGAGAGTAGTGGGCTCTGTGGGAAAAATGATTTATCCTGTGGAAAACCAGGGCATGCTGTCTTCTCTAGCCAATGAAAACACAGATTCTGAGGTGACCAAGATGCTTTCTTGAGAAGTGGCTTTTCTTCCTTGGAGAGATATGACTGAGCTGTGTGCTGGGCACTGTCCTGGCCTTTGCCAAATAAAACACCAGTGGATCAGACGGACATAGGTCCCTGCCTCATGAAGGAAGTGATTCACTCTCCCTCAGTCCTCAGTCTCCTTCAAAAGCAACAGAGGTGAAGGACCAGCTTCTAAATGAGAGCATCCACAAGTGCAGCCCTGTCCTCTAGACTTTATAGCTGCTAAGCTATTGCCTAGATTAGGAAGTACCAAGGTCATGACATGTCTCCATGAAAATAGGTACCCTAACCCTCAAGGGACAGTACCTAGGAGTGGGACCATGGCAAGGGGCCTGGAAAAGCAGACCATAATAATCACAAAGAGGCAAACAAGGTGCAGGCTATAGACAGCTAAACCAGCAGAGTCAGTGAACAAGGAGCAACATCAGGTAGGTAGGGGTACCCCCAAATCCAGAGGAGGTCATAGGCCAGAAGCGGGAAGAACCAGACTAGGAGCAAGTAAAATCAAGGGCCTGGCCCTATATAAAGAAGGAAGGGTGGTAATGCAGCAGCAGCAGCATGGACAAAGGGCAGCCATTGGAATCAGGTATTGTTTGACCAGCAGGAGAAGGGCTCTGGCTATAGACAGCTCTGCCCAGGCCCTGGGACAGGTGTCATGGACTTGGATGCATCAGGCCATTTGACATGGTGCCCACAGACATAAGCAGTTACCTGACTGCCTCCCTTGTCATGAAACTCTGCTTACCAGGTAAGATGCTGGTTCCGGTTGGTTTTCTTGGGGAGCTTGCCTACAAGGAAAGGATGGCTGAACATGAGTTTTCAGTCCCCAGCAGAAGTCAAGTCTACCTGGTAAATGGATGATTAGAATTCTCCTCTACGCATCAGTTGCCTATATGACAGACTCTGCGAACAGGATCTTCTCAGGAGCTTGACAAGCGCTGGGCCCTGGAATAGGGTGACTTCGCCTAAGCAAAGCCAACCCTTCTAGAGGTCACTATATACCAGACACGGTTGTGAGCACCTCACAGCTATCATTCCATTTTCTCCTTACAACCACCCTATAAGGTAGCTGTCACGATTCTGAGTTATGGCTGATGTTAGTTAAGTATGTAACCTGTTTGAGGTGGCATTGCTGGTAAGTGGTAGAACTGGGATTTAGGTCCAGGTCTTCCTGCTTCCTGCCTCCTGCCTCCTGCCTCCTGCCTCTGTTCTCCTCTGTTGCCCACTCTGAGCACTATTCACATGCCGTCCACCCTGGGGTAAGAGCATGTGGGGGTCCTTCAGTCTCACTCTCACCTCACCTTAGCAGAAGCATTTCGCTGTAATGAAAGACCCCCTGCATGCACACACGACATTGGATCCTTGCTAGAACCCCGAGGAAGGCAGGGGAGGGGCCATCCTCTCCTTTTGACAGGGAAGATCCCAGATACAGGGAGACGAAGCAGCTTGCCAAGATGGCATGGCTGGCCTGAGAGAGACCTGCCTCCAAAAATCGTGTCTCTGACTCCCAGTGGGGGCTCTTTCCAATGGGCCTTTAGGAGCCAGGCGGGTGTGTTTCACTCATTGACAAAGCTGGTGCCTAGCTGAGCGCCTGGGCTGTAGCAGGTGCTCAGGAAGACTGAATGCAGTCTGAGTCTGACCCTGACCTCGAGGGACAGTACCTAGGAGTGGGACCATGGAAGGGGGCCTAGAAAAGCAGACCATAGTAATCACAAAACCTAAGGCTTGCTTAAGGCTGCCTTGGCCGAGACGTTTCCCTAAGCGCATTGTGTGTCTTAACACATTTAGACTTCACAGCAGCCCTGACCACAGCCACTGCCCTTGCTCCCATCTTACAGATAAAGAGCAGGAAGGGCAGGAAGCTTCAGTAGATTGTCCAAGGCCACGCCTTCAGTGACAGCAGAGCCTTCATCGTCATCCAACCATGTAACCACACCACGCTGACCCTCAGGCCAGTGTTTCCTCCTGCCCCAAGAAACCACTTTCTTCCCAGTGTCCCTTAAGAGGCCCTCTGTGGGTCTCAGTCTCCCTACTTGCAAAGTGGGGGGATTGAGCGCCATGCTCGTTAACAGTTTCTGATTTTCCAATAGATTCATGCTGACTTCCTTTGGAATATGGCCCCATGAAAACACCAGCCCCTGCCTTCACTTTTATTTATGCCTTGTTCGTGGTACATTCAGCAACAGTGTCAATATCTGGCAACCAAGTGGAAAGCCCACCTATAACTCCTCTTACTCCTAAAATAGAGGTGGAGTGTCCTGAAATACAACCTGCTGAGATTAATCCGTCATTAGGGTGTGCCAGGAGCAGGGGCGGGGCTGCCTCTGTGGGGTCCTAATCAGAGCCCCTGTGGGAGCAGCCGCTCTGAATGCTGCTCATTAACTCCTCACAGGTGCACTGGCCCCACAGTAATTGGGCTCCTGTCAGCCAGGCCCATTGGGAACCACAGCTGGAGGGCTCAGCCAGGGTCCCCTTTTCTTTCTCTAGCCCCCCCCCCTCGTTATTTATCTATTTACTGGGTCAAACAATTGGGAAGACTAAATTCTAAACAGCCTTTGTTGTTTCTGCTGCATCATCCTCTCTAAGTCAAAGAAGTGGAATTCAAAAGCAAAGCCATGGGGCATCCATCCTGGAAAGTTAAACAAAGACAGCACATTATAGATAGCAGATAGGACTCATTTGTCAACACAGTGGAGTAGGGACACACTTGGATGACATGCCAGCATGAAAGATGCCCACCCAGTGGGTTTCACCTGGGGGTAAACCCTCAGCAAAGCAGGGCCCCATCTCCTGGGGAAACAGCTTCAACAGCCAGGGAGGGCACTGCCCACTCTTAGATCAGACGTAAGCCTCACACATCTCCATGTGGTTCTGGCCCATGGTGTGGATCAAAAGCTGGAGGTGATTCAGAATCCTTGAAGCAAAAAAAAAAATCTCTGAGCCAAGCTCATACACTTACTCTTTCAACAACATTTATTGAGCACCTACTCTGTATCAAGTGCTGTTCGAAGTTCTGGGCTGAAAAAAAGGCAGATAGCCCTAACCAGGTTGGTTCAGTGGATAGAGCGTTGGCCTGCAGACTGAAGGATCCCAGGTTCAATTCCAGTCAAGGGCATGTACCTTGGTTGCAGGCACATCCCCAGTAGGAGGTGTGCAGGAGGCAGCTGATTGATGTTTCTCTCTCACCGATGTTTCTAACTCTCTATCCCTCTCCCTTCCTCTCTGTAAAAAAATCAATACAATATATATATTTTTTAAAAGCAGATAGAAATCTCTGCCCTTATGGAACTTACATACCATGAGTCAGACAAGAAATAAACACGCACTATCAGGTAGTGACAGGTACTATGGAGGGAAATAAAACAAGGTAAAAGATAGAGCTGGAAGAGAGGAAGAGGAGGTGATGTTTTAGATTGGGTGGTCATGGAGGTGACATTTAAATGAAGTAAGGATGTGATTCATGCAAGTATCAATGGTAGACTGTTCCAGGTGGCAGGAATAGCATGTGCAAAGGTCTGCCACAGGACTGTGCGCTTGGCATGTTTGTGGGCCAGCAAGGAAGCTGCTATTGCTGATTGCAGTGAATGAGGGAGAATTTAGGAGATGCCAAACTCAGACCTTCCGCTTCAGGAAAAGATGAGAGCAAAGAATCCAACCTTATTATCCTGTGGAGCTGTTTGAATGAGCTATTGTTGCTAAAATCTTTGAGCTCCTGGTATATATATATGTATATATATATTTACTGTTCATTCAACTGTGTATTAGTGACCTCCTCTTCATCAGCTCCCAGGAGACCTTCTGCACCCAAACCAAGTCAGTACTGCTCTCCAGAGACCATTTGACTTCTGTTATGTGAGATAATTATTTCTTCTCCTTGTCAATTTGCAAGAAAAAAAAATGTCTCAGCAATGGTGTGCTGGTAAATGCTTAACAACTGGATCTCTGGATAAAAGATAGATAGATGATAGATAGATAGATAGATAGATAGATAGATAGATAGATAGATAGATAGACAGATACATGATAGATAGATAGATACACAGACAGACATAAGTCTATTATAAATTTCATTGGTATAAAGAGTGTGCAACACAAAAAATAAAACATATACAACACTATCATAAATTAAATATGGCCAATTGAGTCTCACAAGATGCTTCCACTGATTGCTGTAAAAATCTTGAATAGGTAAGCCAATCTATGGTAGCTGGTGACAAACGAGTCTAGTTCTGACATGAATGTTGGTGGATATGGAGGGTGTCCCTGGGGTATGCACAGGACCAGGAACTGAGGGTTCCTGTTGATGCAAGTCAGTAACAGCAGAACGATCAGCCCAGGGTCTTGCCCAGGTCAGCAGGAGGCTACAGTGTGTGAATCCAGAATCATAAACTCTCCAGCTCCATCATTTGCCAGCAGTGTGACCTTGGGCAAGTTATTTAACCTCTCCAGGCTAAACCTCCTCATCTATAAAGTGAGACTAGTAAGCACACCAATCTTCTAAGGTTACTGCGAGGATTAAATGAGTTAGCATTTATAAAGTGCTCAGACCAATGCTTGGGATAAGTAAATATTCAGTAAATGATAGCTATTATTTATATGATAATAATAACAGCAACTATTATTAAGGATAAAACATTTCTCCTGGCCTCTTCTGTTGGGGGATAAGAAGGAGGGAGGGAAGGAAGGGATAGAGAAGAGAGTGGGGAAGAAGAGAAAGAGCACTAGTTGGGAGGACAGGACTATGGTTTCTAAGCCTGGCTCTATCACTGTTTAACTCTGTGACCAGGACAAAAACACTCTCTCTGGACCTCAATTTCTTTGTCTGTAAAATGAGGTCTTTGGATTAGACCAGAATTTCCTAAACTGGGCTAAGCTTTTGGGAAGTGATTTTTTAAAATCTAGGTTCCCAGGCACTACTTCTGGTGGTGAATCAGGCTCTGAAATTGTGGAGCCCGGGAACATGATTTGTTTTTTAAGCTTTCTGGGTGAGTCTGATGCAGCCCGGTAGCATTTAGGAGCCACTGGACTCAACTCCAGGAAGGCAGGGACTGGGTTTCGTCCACCACTGCATCCTACACCTCTGGAATAGTGCCTGCTTTAGAATTGGCACTCATTAAATCAGTTTGAATGGAATGGAATGAATGAATGAATGAATGAATATGCATCAGCTTGACCTCTGCCTGAGAGTCAGGATGTGAAGCTAATAGTGAAGGCGCTCAGCCTGTGCAGCAGCTGGGAAATACTCATCCTTCATGAAACCTGGAAGGCCCCTGGGATTGTGGGATGTGCTTCTTGTCACACCCAAAGCAATTCCCTCAGAGAGAGGATTTTAAATCTAAATAACTTCCGCAGTGCTCTGCTTGGGGGTTTCATTACCCACATTTTCCAAATGCTTACTTTTAGGGAGAATGCTTTACAGAGAGATGGGGAAGCGTTTCTAATTTCCCTTATAGAATAATATGCACAAGCAGACGTGATGTCATTTAATTTTAAAAAGGTGTTTGAGTTGGAAAAATGCTTCCAAAGTCTTTTTAGAGGGTTTCATAAATGACTAATAAAATTTATATGTGAGTTATTATCTAAAAAAATACAGTAATAGATAAAATACTTTTGAAGGTAAGGTTTTATGGGCTAGCATTATACCTCCAGATTTCTATTTCTTTAAAATATAAATATGCGGATCTGGGTCCATCAGCTTTAAAGGAAAAAGTCCCTTTTATTATAACATCTTCTTCTTTGCATATTTAAAGTGTTTAACTCAGACTCATCATTTGCTGGAGAGGTTTAAATTATCTATTTAATTGCTGGCTATACAAAAAAAAAATTTCAGCTTAAAATCCATATCAGCAACCTTGATTTTGACTGATTTGCTAAACCTAAAAGCTCTCTTTTCCCCTCCTGAATAGTATTTTTCCAAAACTTTAGGGAAAACAGATAAGAGGTCTGATAATCCATGAACCTAAAGAGCACATATTTCCAATATTAGTGAATATTTGGTGAAGAAGTTCCACCAATCAATTAAGTTTGGGAAACATTGAGTCAATAAAAATTTTCAACAGGACTTCTCAGAATCTTTAATATGTTAATGTGTCTACGTTGCTCTAAGAAGAAAAATCAGGCATAACATTTCCCAAAAGTATTTGATCAGAGAACACTGTACACAGATTACCATTGAACTTCTCATAGCCCTAGTATTCCTCAGAACACAGTACGGGAAATTCTGTTCTAAAAAGAACTACTAAAGACTGATTTGAATTTTTAGAAACTATGATACCTTTGTTTATTTGCTTGTTTGTTTGTTTAACACATTGAAAGACAAATGTTGTGAGAATCACCTAGTGATTTTTCTGAACTCGTCAATATATTATCCAAGCAAATCCAGCATTATATAAAAAGGATAAGGTTTATCCCAGGAATGCAAGGTTGATTTGACATTCAAAAAGTAATCAATTTGATTTACCAAATCAACAGAATCATAACAAAATATTATATGTTCACTTCTAAAATGAAGAAAAGGCATTTGACAAAATTAAGTACCCATTTATAATTTCTTAAATCTCTCAACAAAGAAATAAAATGTCTGATAAAAGACAGCGATGAGAAATCTACAGCGACCATCATACTTAATAGTAGATCATTGAACACTATCTAATATTAGGAACAATGCAATGATGTCAGCTCTCACCGCTTTTATTCAGCATTTTACTGGCGCTCCCAGCCAGTGCAATAAGATAAATTAGAAAATATAAAGATTTTTTTAAAAAGAAGTAAAAGTTTCTTTGTTTATATATGACATGAATCTGTATATTGAAAATCTTAAGAGACATATAAAGCTATTTATTAGAACTAATTAGGAAATTTAGCAACATAGCAATCTACAAGGTCAAATATACTAACAATAAATAATTAGAAAATAAATTTTTCAAAATGCCAATTGCATTGTCATCAAAATATATATAACATTTAAGATTTGCAAGACTATATTAAAAATTATAAAATATTGCTGAAGAAATATATACATACAATTCATTAATGTATATATATATACATACAACTCATTAATTGAAAGGCTCGATATTGTTAAGATGTCAATTCTTCTTCTCCCCAAATTGATCTACAGATTCAACACAATCCCCATCAAAATATCAACAAACATTTTTTATAGAAATTGACAAGTTGTTTCTAAAATGCAAAGGACTAGGGTGGAGTGGGAACTGGGAGGAGGCAGGCAATGGGGGGGGAAGTGGGAGGACATCGGTAATACTCTCAACAATAAAGATTTTTAAAATAAAATAAAATATAATGCAAAGGACTAGAGTGGCCAAAATAATCTTTAAGAAGAAGAGCAAGATAGAGAACCCACAATATCTGGTTTTAAGACATATTAAAAATCTACAACAATCAACACAATGTTGTATTGGCATAAAGATAGATTTTTAAAAAAGAATAGAGAGTTCAGGAATAAAGTCTCACATATACAGTCAATTGATCTATGACAAAAGCATCATAGCAATTCAATAGAGAAAAGAAAGTCTTCATTAAATGGTGCTGGAACTATTAGATGAATAGATGGGAAAAATAAACATCAACCCTTCCCTCACACTATACACAAAAAATTAATTTGAGATGATTTATAGAGTTAATCACAAAAGTTAAAGTTGTGCAGATGCTAGAAGAAAGCACAGAGAAATGTCTTTACAACCTTGGGTTAGACAAAAGTTTCTTAGATGAAACAGAAAAAGTACTAACTTTAAAAGAAAAAATTTTAAAATTAGACTTCCTCAAAGTAATAAACTTTTGCTCATTGAAAAGATGTCATTAAGAAAATGAAAATGAAAGACATAGACCAAGAGAAAATATTTGCTATACCTATATATTAGCAGAGACTTTTATCCAGACTATATAAAGAATATCTACAAATTAATAAGAAGACAAACCAATAAATAATGGGCAAAAGCTTCAAACAGAAACTTTATGAAAGGAGATATGCAAATTGATAATAATTACATGAAAAGGCATTCAACATCATTGGTCATCAGAGAAATATAAGTGAAAACCTAATGATTTATTTCATACACATTTGAATGGCTAAAGTTAAAAATACTGACAATACCCAATGTTTGAAAGGAGGTAGAAATACCGAAACTCTCATCATACATTACTTTTGGAAGTATAAGATGGTGCCACCACTTTAGAAAACTGTTGGTTTCTTAAAGATACACCCAACCTTTGACTCAGCCATTCCATTCCTAGGTTATTGCCGAAGAGAAATAAAACATATGCCCACAAAAAGTATTATACAGAACTGTTTGTAATAGCTATAGTCATGATTTCCCCAAACTGGAAACAACTCAAATGTCCATTAGCACAAGAATGGGTTACATTGTGGCATAGTCATACAGTTGAATACAGATTATAAATGACAGATATTGAATGGAGACAATCACAGATGAAACTCAAAAATACAATTTTGAGTGAAAGATGTCAGGCAAAAAGAAGTCATATAGCATATCATTTATATGGAATTCAGGAACAGGCAAAACTAATCTATGGTAACAAAAATCAGAACACTGATTGCATGGCAGGTGGCTATTGCCCAAATGGGGGCAGGGTCTTCTGAGGCAATGGAAATACTATATATCTTGACTGTCATGTGGATTAACAGGATGTGATACTTACACTTAAGATCTATGAATCTCACTGCATGTACATTTTACCTCACTAAAGTGGAAAGAGGCAGTGAAGGAGGAGAGAATGAGAATGTAGAGGGAAAATAAAAAGACAGATTATACTTTACTTGCAAGCATGCACGCACACAGACACAGACAATGGAAATGTGGGCCAATGTTGCACAGAGCACCAGGTACTTGAGATCCCTTTCAATACATACCTTCAACTCTCAGTTTAAGGAAGGTCTCCCCTTTATTCATTTTATCTCCTTTGGGCTTTATTATGAAAACACCCACACATGTTTGGAAAGAGAAGGAACAGAAACACTAATTCTGAATTTCACACTCATCAGAATCCAAGACAAATTGTTCATTGTTGACATGTTCAGGTTTCGTTTCCTGCCACGATTCTTTTCGGGAAAGAAAACTAGAAAGGAAATGACTCTCAACTTCTCCATAGCCTCCCAAATCTAGCCACTTGATTTAATCTAGCTGAAAAAAAATATTTTAAGCATAAATAAAAACTACTATTTTTATTATAAGACAGCTCTTTAATTGACTTGATATCACCTTCCCATTAAAACTGACCAAGTGATATTCTCAACAACAGCATCTCGCTTCATTACTAAAGTACTGATCACATTAAAATGTAACCACATGGAAATGAATTTCCCCCCTTTCACATCTCTTTGCTTGGTTTCCATGGAAAAGGGCTAATTACCTTTTTAATAGCCCTAATTGATGGGCTTACAGATCATATCTTTCAGTCCCCACTTGTGTGTGGTGAGGATGGGGGTGGGGCAGCACTTCTTTCTCTTGACCCCTCAGCTCCCGCTCTTCCCTATTGGAAGAAGGCTTGCTGGCTCCTGAAAGGACCCTGCCTTGTGATTCTGTTTGCAAGACTACCTGCGCCCATTGTGGGCTGACCAGGAAGCCTGTCTTTGTCTTGGCCAATTGACACAGCTGCACACTCAGTAAATAGACTCAGATGTTGAGCTTTTGTTTGAAGGACCTTTTCAGATTAATGCAGAGAGAATTGGTTTTTAAAACTTAAGCTGGAGCCAGGATGAGTAGAATGGAGACATGAGCCATTGAATTCACGTCCACAAAATGAGACCAACTGTCTTACAAGGGGTTTACCCCCTGTTCCTTTTGGAGGTACCATTAAGGGGAGAGGGCTTCCACTCAGACCATTGTGAGAAGAAGATCTGGCTAGTGATTACCCTGGCTCCAGCTTCATTCTCCAAGGGGAGAGAGTCCCATCCTTGCTAAGTAGATGCAATTACTACAAAATATTTGTCTATAATTCAGGTTTTCTTGTTTCCAGATCAAGAAGTTCTGGAAAAGGGTACAAGAAGATCCACAGTTCACAGCAAAGACAATTTTAACAAATTTAACTGGCAGACAAGGCAACAGTCTGGAGTCTGTGCTGATTAGCATCTCAGATTCTTCAGCCTTCCTCGTTTATACCCCCCAAGCTAGCCCTCGCTCACGGGCTCATTCTGCACCATTCCCGGTTGGGGTGCAAGTATAGGCCATAACTCCCAATTGATGGCTGGTCTCTGGAGGGTGGGACCAAACCTGGAGTGTGCCATTTTACTTAACACAGGGTGACATTTTAGTCACATTTTTGTGATTGGAAAATCGCCCTGGTACTTTATGCCTCCCTGAGACGTACAGACTCATTTTTTTCAAGCTACACATGGGGGATGATGGCTCCTTTCTGCCAGCAGTACTAAGGACTTGGGGAGGCAGTGTGACGTTGTGGAAAGAAGTCTGGCTTTGACTCAGACAGGTCTAAATTCAAATTCTGCCTCTTTGACTCACCAGCTGGGAGATCTTAGGCAAGTCACTGCTCTGAGCACACACCTCCTGACTATGACATTTAAGAGAACTTGTCTCATGGTGTTGGAGATTGGAAGTTCTCTCATATGGATGTGAAAGTGAGAAGCACATTTCCTAGAGTAATGTAGACTCCCCAACATGTTAGCTCTTCCTCTCCAGGTCTCTGCTTTCCAAATATTGTTGTTGTTTTTTCTTTTACAAAATTAAAAAGATACCAAATGGGGAAAGCATCAAGTGAATTACAAAGATGCATACATGAAACAATGTCCCTTCACTGTACTTAATATTCAATAAATGCTAAAGAATGGCTGTTAGCAAGCACTCCCAACTCTAACCTTGTCAAACCCTCCCTCCCTTCCTCCATCTCCAATGTCTGAGTGACAGTCACCCGGCCACGGCATGGGCATACCCAAACCACCACCACCCCTCCCCATGTGCACTCACTACCTAGTAAAAGAGAGGAATCAGAAAGGTGCAGAGAGCCATCCCAGAGGAACATAGACATCAGCATTCCAAACAAGCAACGATGTCATAAGTGCAGTGTACACAGGTGGTATGTGACATATTTCCCCAAGGAACACTGCCCCTCCCACTCCAGGCTATGCAATTTAAAAGAAAAAAATGAGTGTTCCTCTTTGTGTTATAGAGACACTAACCAATCTGGATTCCCTATCGCGTGTTGAGTACAAAGCACCTTGTGCTGAAGAGTCAGGACACAGGGCCAGCCTTGCCCAGCTCGCTATGTGCTTATGGCCCAGAAAAATTGGAGAGGAATAGACTCTATGCCCTTAACAGCCCTTCCTGAGCCAAGCATCCAGGACTCTGATTCCCCTGCAGTTTCCTAAGAGGAAGGATGCAGGAGTAGAAAATGTGGGTTTTGAACCAGCTCCAACAATCAGGAAAAATGCTGACAGGATGGGGCTGCATTTTGGAAACCTAGATCAACCCCAGGTTAGGTCAGATTTCAAGTTTTAACCTTAGACTCTACGAAATTAACCCTGGAAAATATGTCTGTGCTTCAGAAAATAAGAGAAACTGTGGCTGATTGAGTTTTCAATTCCAAAATATATCCCCAAACCATACTTTAGTGTTACTTTCTTTTGTGACATAAAAAGTAAAAGAACTTCTCACTTTAATAGGTGATGTCACAGTGGGAAGAGCTCAGAAGGGGGAATCTTGTAGGGCTTCGGGCTAATCCCCAAACCTCTCTGAGTCCCAGTTCCCTTCTCTGTGAAATGAGGATGGAATTCCTCCCTGAGGACACTTCTCATCCCACAAGAGGAAGAACCCCACAAAGAAACAGGGGATGGTTCGATGCTGCAGCGTTTCCGGCCTGTTACAATCCCTCTCCAGAACAAAGGAATAGGTCCATGTTCCTGGAATGGGCCATATCCACCCAGATTGACATTGAACAATTAACCTTGGAGATATTGGCACTTTCCAACAGGTTCACGCCAGGAGTGTTAGTACCAGGAACTTGGAAGTTAAAAGTTCAGAGAGAAGAAGGGAGTTATCATAGAAAGTATTTGAGAACATTGGAACACAGTGGACCGAAGACATGTACGTCTCGGTGAAGTAAAAAGGACCAATAGTTCTAAGCTCATACCAGGAGATGCAAAGGGAGACTGGACCACAGCACCTGCCATCGGCCATGTTTTTAACCTCAGGTTTAAACAAGACAATTAAGAACACCAGGCCAAGTGGGGAGCCCCAGTATTGATTCTCCCACTTTGAGCCTCCGTGTCTTCATCTATAAGGAGAAGGGGAGAAACAGATTATTCCTAAGGGCCCAACTGTCTCTGACATACTGAATCTCCCCAGAAATCAGCTTGGTATTTACTCTCCTCATGCGGTGCTCCCGAGCGGTGATTGCAGAAACAAAGAATGATGAAATCAGAGCCTTGGGTTTGGAGGCTTTGGGCCTTCAAGCTGAGTTTCTCAGCCTCATTCAATTGGCCTTATCCCAGATTCCTGCTTGGCTCAATCTGCGGAAAAGTAAGCAAAGGTGGCTTTAGTAGGAGCCCGTGGATTAACAACTGGACAAGGCTACCTGAGTGTATCCTCTGCTCATGGAAAGGCTCCACAGAGGGTCTAGAAGAGGTGAGCGGGAAAGGCTGAGCATTCTAGGCAAAGACAGCCCCACAATCCACGGTGCTGTACATTTCAGCCAATGTAGCAAATTCCTGCTGTAACAAATAGTCCCCGAAGTACTAAGACCCACAGATATTGACTTTGTGCTCATACACAGACAGAATGGGTAGAACAGCTATCCACCCATCATTTACATTTTTGAGCTACCGAGGCGCTGCCATTTTTAACATTTGGCCTCAAACGTTGCCCAGAGGCTCATCTCCACTCCAGGCAGCCAGACAGGGCAAAAAGCACGGAGGTGGCTCCTGGTCACTCCCCCACCCGTGTCTAACTACAGAAAGAGCTGGAAAATGTCTAAAAGTGGACCCAGAAAACACATGGCACCATGGGTTCCGGGGAACCGCCAGCTACCTCTGCCACAGTCTGGTCCATTCCTAAGTCTTGTTTCTTCGGGAGAGATCAGAAAGAAAAGTAGCCAAAGACCTAGGCAAGGCAAGGGAGAGGGGAGGGAAGTTTCTGGCAGCTGGCAGCAGCCCTCTGGGGACAGTCAGACATGCAGGTTGACTCCTGCCAATTTCATTTTCCTCCCATGGGATACAGAGGCCTGGGACCCCACAGGGAAGGGCGCTTCTATAGCTTTCCCAGTTATGAAAAGGAGAGCGAGGCAATGTGGCAAGGTCATCAAGCCTCCCAGGGTCAAGTTTGGAAACCCCCTGGCATTGCTCCTGGCCCTTGGTTCCTCCTCCTGCCCTGTTTTCAGCCCCTCTTTCTGGGCAGGTTCCAGTGGCCAGGCTGTCACATGGCCTGACACCTTGGCTTGATGCCCAGCCTGTGGGCCACTCTGGGCTCGAGTTGCTGGTCCGAGCTGATTCAGGAGCCTAGCCCAGCCCAGTGGCTTTGATGAGATTTCATCATCCTGCCTGTGCTCCTTGGCTGGGCGCCTGGGATTGCTGCGCAGAATTGCAGAGTTGCCGCGGGCTATCTGCCTTCACAAAGGACAGGCACTCCTCTCAGAAGAGAGGAGAGCCTGGAGGTGAGGAGGTGAGGCTCGGGGCTCCCCAGTTTGTCCAGCCTCAGAACCAATCCCATCAGCCTTCACCAACTTTCCCAAGGGGCAGAGACAAGATAAAGGACAGAGAGAACTAACACTGAGCAACTCGTTAATGATTTTATTGCAGGTTAAATGAAATGTCTCAAATAAAACTACGGGAGACCTTCTTTAGCCTTATGGGCTGTAAATATGTATTAACTCAATTACTACCAGCAATTAAGGCCTAGTTTGGGAACAGTGGCCTGAGACAAAAAAGACATTATCATCCTGCAGAATGAAGGCAGAATAAAAGGAATTTATTCCACCTTAGCTAATGAGCAGCTGTATAGGGATGGAAATGAAGGCCGTTGCCTCGGAATTGCTTTTGACCAGTTCAGTTCAGACAGGGAGAGGAGAAAAGGTTCGCCACTACGTAAAGCTCTCGGAAGGACATTAGGGACATTGTTACAATGCAAATGAGGAAGACCGTTGTGTTTGGGTGGTTTATGGGTTTAGTAAAAGGAGTAACATTTCAATTAGTGGGGAAGGAATGAAGACCTGCCTCAAAAGGCTTAATTGGCAACTTGGCTTTCCCAGGGGACTTTGAAGTAGCATCTGAGATGGACGGTTTTCAGAGATGGGTGGAGAATAGCACAACTGCAGGGCCCTGGGCTATGGGAGGGAGAGAGCAGGAGGAAGGTAAAACCCGCAGTGCAGCAGCGCTGGGCTGATCCCAGCCCGCCCCAGCGCTGCTCCCATCTCCAAGGCTACTGAAACTTTGCCCCTGGCCTCTTCACTCCACCCAGTTCCTCCCTGAGAGCTTCGGGACCCTTCCCTTTCCAAAGCAGCCAGTCTCTGCGAAACACCTCGCCTTTAAGGCCTGCAGCCTAACCTCACCAGTGTGGAATTCCTTTTTCCTCTCAAGAGTCCCTTTGCCGGGTCTCTAAGTCCAGCCCTGCAGGCTGGGGAATTCAACTCCTAATTGCTGTGAGTTATGGGGGGAGGCGCAATATTGCCTACAAATGTGTATTTTCTCTGTGTGTGTTCAAGGGGGTCTCAAGACTGAAGAGGCAAGAATGACCTGACCTTAAGGCTGGGCTTGAACAAGGGTCTTTCAGGGTAGACCCTCTCAGAGCTTGCAAATCGCCAAAGCCCTGCAGCCCTGCATTCTTCTGGGGTGGTCTCTCTGTGCTGTTGCGTCCACATGAGGGCTTCAGTGGAGCCCACACTCAGGACTCACTCAACTCTTCATACATTTTCCTGCTTTGAGGTTTTAATTCTCAGTCCAGTCATTCACAGGAAATGGTGCATTTATTTTTTACCATGGAAGAACCCTCCAAAGGAAATATTACAGATAACATGCCAAGATAATTGTTTGAAATGAAGTTTTGGGGAAAAAAAAAACAGAACTTAACTAACCCTGTGCTTTAGTTGAAAGATAGCAATCTCACCAGGGGTTTGGAGCACCATCCAAACCAAGCCATCTCAGTGGTGAGCTGGTCTCTGAGCTTAAGTGGGGGGGTGGGGGGAAGGGGGGACAGCATGAAGAACTTCCGAGTGACCCCACAACTCCCTTGGTTCTCTCGATGTTGACTTTGGGGAGGACAGCTCAGTCCCCTGGCCATGTGAGTAGCTGCGAATATAGTCTGGGTTTTGCGTGAGGTCTTACCAAAGAACCCTGAAGGAGAGGATGCAATAACCCTCCATTTGAAGCAATCAGTCCCAAACACACAGGGCCCTGAGCCAGGCTTTCTCCCTCCATCCTCTCCTCTCCCGTGGGTGGCTTCTCCTGGAACGCTGGCTCATATCTCTGGAGCCTGTGGTTTGGGGATTGCCATTAGCCAATGACAACAGGGCCGGGAGCGTTTCCTTAAATGGGAACTGGACCCACCCTGTGAGTAATGCTCATGCCTCAGTAGGTCTCAGCACTGACCAGCTTCTTTACAAGTGACCCTCTTCCCTCCGCCCTGCTTGCCCATGTAGAATGGCCACTCCCCTCCCACTTCCTTTGCTGCTTCCTCAGAATTGGGACAGAAGACAAATACATTGACATGCACCCTGCACATTCCTGCATCCTGGACAAGTTGGACCATCAAGCGACCGTTGTGACATGTCCAATCCCGTGCCACTGTGTGAAGTGAGAGCCAGGGACTTAGAACACGGACCTCAACTCTGACATCAACTACTGATGCGAGTGGGCAGGAGATTCTGCACCAGTAACCTAGTCATTCGGTGACATAGTGCTGGAAAGGACCTTAATACTATCCTAACCAATATATGCAAGACAAACTGAGGCCCAGAAGGGAAGAGACCTACCTGGGAACCCACAGGGAGTGAAGGGCAGAGCTGAGACCTAAACCCAGGTTGTGGGACTGAGGCCCAGTGCCTCCCTACTAACAATGCCAGGGTCAGCTCTCACTACCTAGTGGGTTTCTGCCTTGGCTGGTGTGGAAATTAGTTTGTAAAACCCTGCAAAGGAAGAGAGGCCAAAGGAAACCCAGAAGCATTTGCCATAGATCTTCCTGTAATGGATAATCAAGACATTATTATACTCTCTTGCTTTAGTGAAGGAGCATTTTGCATACTTTCTGCTTGTTTCTTCAAACCCCTTTATTATAATCAAGGCTGCTTCAGTGGTACTTTGATTAACGTTCAGGAGAAAATGCTCATGCAAGACCATTCGTTTCAAAATGCAGTTTTCAGTGTCTAAAATATTTCCTCCCTCAACCTCACAGAGCCTGTTAAGGGCAAAGGCAGGATCTATAATCCCCATTTCTATAAAGAGGAAATGGGTCTACGAGAGGTGAGATGACTCACCCAAAGCCACATTCCTCACAAGGGGCTCATGCAGATCTAGAACCCTCACCTCCAGGGGGAACAACCTGGCTCAGCCAATGCCTCAGAACTTACTCTTCCCTTTGGGGACCAATAAAATCAATGTTCCTTTGAAACATGAGAGTTTGGATCGATGACCACAAGTACTTGTCCCCACCTCCCCTTCTCTGCTCCGCCTGGTGTGCAGGAGTTGAAGAATATTCTGAGTCAACACCCTAAACTGACCCGCCCCCACCCAGAGCCCAGGGCAACATCAGTGCCTCTCAGGGCCTGGCCCATTGCAGGCACCAGGCCACGGCTCTGGAATGGATGAGCAGAACCTTCAGCCTCCTGCTTTAAAGGAACAGAACATGAGAAAACACATCTGTCAAGCTGGGGTTTTAGAGAGGAGATAAAATCTCTTCAATGTTGATGCTTGGGAGTTTCTTCTGGAACATGTGAGGAAGGAGGTGAATAGCGAAAGGTGGAAAAGATGAGCTAATATGGACTGTTCACTCCCCAGACTAGAGTCTGGCTGGTAAAGTAGATAACAGAAAATATTTCAGAGAAGAGACACTCAGCAAATAAGCCCCCAAAAGACTAAGGAAGAATTACTTCCGCACCCATGTCCCCAAAACAAAAATACAAGAGACATGAAACGAGTGCTGCTTACAGCCAACATAGGAGGCATGCCCTGTATGAACTCGCTCTCAAAACCTCAAAACCTCCTGATACACACACACACACACACACACACACACACACACACACACACACAAAATTAAAGGGAGTAATGAGTTCTTCTTGAACGATTCTGCCTTCGTGTCTACCAAGCTCAAATGGACTTTCCTGTAGAGAAATGTGTAAACATCTTCTGTTGGAAAATTGTGTGTGTGAGTGTGTGTCCATACTATGTGTAAAAACTTGTATCTTAGTTTGATCTCTCATCTGGAAAATGACTTCAAAACTGGCCTCCCTGCCCCGGGTCTTGAGCCAACGTCCACCCTGCTGTCTCTGCTGCTGTCTGACCACTCCCCTCCTGGGACAGGAGCCCACCCAGGCTCCCCATCACCTACAAGATAAAGCCCACCTCATAGACACAAAGTCCTCGCCTCCATCTCCAATCCTGCTGCCCATTGTTTCCTCCCTCACGGTTTATGCTCCAGTGACACGGGTCTCTTTATGATTTCCTGCCCAGATCATGTGTCCTCTCTCCTCCATGAATTTGCTCTCGATGGAATCTGCGCCAGGAACACACCCTGCCCTCCGGGAAGCCTTCCTAACTCGTAATGTGTCCTACCTTCCCCTCACTCTCCCACTGTGCCCTAAGTACATCTGCATGTAGCGCTTAGAATGCTGTTTTTCTCAGCTACTATTCTTGCCTTTTTTTTTTCTATTGAGGGATAGCATACACACCCAAATCTTAAGTATGTGAAGAGTGGAACATTTATAAATTTTATCCAACACCCAGAACAAGACCCAGACATACTTTTGAGGTCAGAGGCTGAGTTTTATTCACTTTGTAACCTCAGCACCATACGCAGTGGTTGGCATGCAGCGTGTACTTAATAAATGGTTATTGAATGAATCAGTTAATGGTTATCACCCTGTCTCTTTCTCTCTGTTTGACCCACTTACCTTTTCTGCCAAATCCCACTTTACCTGAGTTGCCTAACAAATAATTCCGGATTTCTTCCCTAGGCTTTGAGAGCCTGAATTCTGAGTGATGAGGGCTGTGAAGAAACGTTGGTGGTTGGGAGTAGAGAGGTGGGGAGCAGCTTGATTCCTGAGCACCAAACCTGAATATGCAACTCAGTTAGATCCAAGGCCTGACTTGAAGTTATCATCGCAGCTGCCAAAGCAAGTCACAGCCCTTACATCCATTAAAACAAATGACGAAGTCACTAGAGAATAGCCGTTTCAGCCTATTTTCATTAGATCTAAGAAGAAGGAACAAGTGGTGGTTGTTTCTTTCACCCTCAGCTTCTGGTGCCCAGCATCAACATCACCTTAAGGCACCATCCCTGAGAAGGCAAGATCCTATTCTCCCTACACCCATGGAGGCAATCGTAGGATGTTGTACCATAGACTAGATGCTTCCTAAATACTAATGTCCCTGTCCACACACTTCTCTGTAAAGTCCACAGTGAGAGGAAATAAACCTACCACTTATTTAGCACTGTGCTAAGTAACCATGTATGTATATTACCACATTTATTCTTCACAGCTACTCTCTCCAATGGGTGATATTATCCCCATTTTACAGATGAGAAAACTGAGCAGCTAACACTGGGATTTGAATCTCCATCTTTGATTCCAAAGCCTGTGAGGATAACCACCATGCAGTAGTACCAGAACTAGCTCTGCTTCCCCGTGTCCCTACTACTAATGACAACATCAACAGTGCAGAGCTTGAGAAGCCCTGATCTAGACGACTTCCCCAAAGACCCTATAAAGCTGTGAACTCCAGGTGGACTGGATCCATCTGCAGCTGGGTGAGAGCTCAGTCCACATTCTCAGTCTCACTGCTGGGAACCCAGGTTCGATGTTACCCAGGGCTGCAGCCAGAATTCTGATGGTGGATTTTCTCCTGAGAAGTTAGAGTTCCTCATTTATGTTCACCCAAGGTCTTATTTTGAAAAAGTATTTTGGGAAGGTCCATAGCACACAAGGATTGAAGCATTAAAAACAATCATCCCTTCATGTGGGCAGCTTGCCTTCTCAGGGATGGTGCCTTAAGGTGATGTTGATGCTGGGCACCAGAAGCTGAGGGTGAAAGAAACAACCATATACATACATGGTTACTTAGCACAGTGCTAAATAAGTGGTAGGTTTATTTCCTGAGATCAGCTGGGATGTTCTCAGCAAAAAGCTCAACATAAGAGAAAGCATCCCTCTACTTGACATAAATGACTGCTCCCTGCACAGGGGCACTTCGTCCTGGGATCTACCCAACACCTGGACAGCCCAGGAAGGGACAATGACCAAGCCAGGGAGCCCAGCTAATGCTCACCAATATCTGGCTTACTCCTTGGCTTGAGAACAGACACAAAGCCACCCTGTTCCTGAGCCCAGACCTCTAATGAGCCCCTCCCACTCCCCAGCGCTCAGACGTCCCCTGTTTACATTCTACTCACCAGCCAGACCTAATCCCAGGGCTCCGGATCTGCACTTAATCCTGTTTCTGTAGAGTCTAGATCAATACATGTTAATAATAGTCATCACTGTGGTAAGAACCACGTTTGAGGAATTCTGAGCCCTTCAGGTTTGGTGCCAGCAGGAGAAAATATGGAAAAGGAAACCCAAACATTTACAAACATTCCAGAATGTTTAGTTCAGGCTGCCCTGTGTAAAGAAGAGAGAGCCCAGGAGATACTAATTTTTCTGGGACGCGCTTATTTTGTCCCAAGTAAAAATTGGCTTAAAAAAAAATCCAAGTCACCAGTCCCTGCCTCTCTCTTGCTTCTCAGACCCTAAGATCTTTTTCATGCAGTTTGCTTCAACACTATTGTATTTCTTCTGTGCTTTGAAACTGAGCCTCCCTCTTTGATGGATATTAGCAAAACGTGCTTTCGTGTCTCCCTAATGAACTTTCACTTGAAAAAGACCCCAAGCAAGGAAGATGCTGGAAGTGTAATGGTATTTTGTTTAAAGCAAAGAGAGACCCTCTCTTCTGGTTTCCCCCTCTTTGGTCCACCCCAGAGGAGCAATCAGCCAAGAATCACAGATGGGATCATTTACAGTTTTACTTTCAAGCTCCCCAGCCCTTTCAGATTGTGTTTACTCCGTCAAAGCCTTCAGACCAGCCAGGGTGGGCCTCCTGACAGCCCCATCTTACTGGTTCTCAGATACTCTGATTGAGATTAAGTCCGTGCTGATCTGTCGGCAACTGATTGATGGAGAGGCTTCTTTGTGATGCTCATGGAAAACGTGAGAGGATAGGAGAGTTCAGATGTGAAGGCGATATTCTTTTGGAGAGTCATCAGCCCCTGCCTGGAGGAGCCAGGACAGCAGGCCTGCAATAGCTACTGGCTACACAAAAGCAAAACCCACTCAAAATGGAAGACAGCTTGGCGCCACAGTATAAAACCCCTTTAGTGGGTGTGTTATTATTATTATTTTTAACAATTGAAAACAACCTGTGGGGAACAGTTTTCTAAAATATAAACAACATTAATTTTCAAAGTAAAACTAAGTATAGAAGAAATAAATGAGCAAGGAAACTCAAAGCAGTAGATGTGCCTACGCTGATTTTTTTTGTTGTTCTTCTTCTTTCAATGGGTGTTACTGTAGGGAGAGATTGGCTATAATACTAATAATTAGTATTTTTGTGAACAAAGTTGTGTGAAGCTGGATAATTTAGCATAGATCAAATACACATTTTTTTAAAAATATATTTTATTGATTTTCTACAGAGAGGAAGGGAGAGGGATAGAGAGTCAGAAACATCGATGAGAGAGAAACATCGATCAGCTGCCTCCTGCACACTCTCTACTGGGGATGTGCCCGCAGCCAAGGTACATGCCCTTGACCGGAATCGAACCTGGGACCCTTCAGTCCGCAGGCCGACACTCCATCCACTGAGCCAAACCAGCCAGGGCACAAATTTTTTAACTTAGTGATTTGAGGGAGAGAGAGAAAGAGATTTGTTATTCCACTTATTTATGCATTCATTCATTGATTCTTATTTATTGTGCTCTGACCGGGGGTCCAACCCTCAACCTTGGAGTATCAGGACCCAAATACAATTTTTGAGAACACCAACTTCTCAGTGTGGCCTGGTAGGGAAAAAAGGAGAGTGAACACAAGAACATTATGTTCTTCTCCTTGCGTATTAACTTGCTATTGTGAAGGCTTGGACAAGTCTCTGCATTTCAGCTCTCTGCTTCTTCGCCGATAATATGGGGACATCCAGGCTCTGTCTTTCACAGGTTTGTCCTGGGCATCTAACAAGGCCATGAAGGTGACAGCGCCATGGGATCCCTAATACAGGACTGGTTGTCACCACTCACCTTGGGTCTGAGGACTTTAGAAGCAGAAATTCCCACCTTGGTTAATGTCCCCAACAAGTCATCATTGACAAATCCCCCGCTCTGGGGTTCAGGACTTCTCTCCCCTGTACTTTTGCTCATGTTGTTGGCTCAGCCCGGAATGTCCACCTCCCATTTTCCTCTTCTGTGTTTCCCAAATCCACTCCTCCCTCAAGGCTCAGTTCAAGTGTTAGCTCCTCCATAAGCCTTTTCTGATAGTCCTATCCCCCGTCAAACAGAACCATGCCGCTCTGAGTCCCTGAAGCACTTGTAACTTTCAGCTGTCGTTATCTTTCGGTCATGTCTGTACATAATCTAACCTCTCCTAGCATTTTCCTCAATCACGGGGGCTGTGTCCGCTGGCTATCAGTACAGAGACAAGCTCTGCACCCAGGAGGCACTCCCTATTTTTTTCAAGGAATGAGAACGGCTATAGTCACATTCTCTATCCAAAATAAGTTTTAAAGCAGCTTTGCACAGTATGGTGTCACTGAAATCATACATACCAGACCTGTGTTCTCACTTTGTAGTCACCACAGAATCATGCAAAGTGAGGGCCCCGTTCCAATCGCGTGCATTTTAGTTAATAGGACTCTGCAAAGCAAGGATTGCCTGTATACCTAAACAAGCAATCTATAGCATAAACGTACCCCATCTAATCATGTGGGAAGAAACACCATCAAGCTGTGTGCATTGAGGGCAGCCAGCCACATATCTTAAATACAGAACTCGTGTAGCATCTCCTAAATCAGAGCCCTGGCAGAAACAGCAATGGGCGTCCAGTCTCAAATGGGGCTTTAGTGACTGAGGGACCACATTGTTTCCATTTCAGAACCGTTACAGTGCCTTATGGCTGTTTATGGAAGTCATTTCCAGGCACAAAAGCCAATCTAAAATGTGTAGCTTAGATGCTGAAATATGGTCATTTCTGGAATATTTTAGTAGCTTCAGGGACAATGAGACATTTATAATCTGTATGGTCCCAGAATTGCCTTAAAAACCCCCCAAATTGCATAAATATCAGCCTTCCTGGTGGCCTACTGCTTTCCATGGTGAACACTGTGACTCGCACAGAGAGACTGGCAAAACAACACATTTTTAAGTCACCGAAGAGCCAGGAGACTGCATAGCAAATCAATTTTAAAAGCTAAACATGCTGAGTTTATGTACTCTACAAAAGAAAGGGACACAGAAAAATAGTTAGAGGTCATGGAAGATGATGATAAGCATGAGTTTAAGCCACTCTCAAGGGTGCCAGGCTGTCTGATAATGCTGAGGCGTGACCAGAGGGCAGAGCCCGAGACCCACAGTGAGACCTCAACGTTGTGCTCCCCATTCAGCTGCTGAGCTCCAGGCGGCTTCAGAGAAGTGCTGTGCTGGCCTTGGTCCCCAGCACCTTCGCCCAGGGTCAAGACGAAAAGGACTGAGTGTGAGCTTTGGATCCTGCACACCAGCTCGCTTTCTGAGCAGGGGTCTTTGGCTGGTTAGGTAACCTCTCTGAGAGTTATTCTTGTCAAGTGGGAAGCCCATAGTGTGCAGGTGCTCCCATAGCCACCCCTACGATGCTGGCAGTCTTTAAGAATAGCATACCCCCTCCTCATTTTCATGTCTTCCTCTGTAAAATGGAAATTGTACCCCTTTGCCATTTGCAGGGTTACTGTGCAGATTGAATGAGGCTATTATATGAAAACACTTGTGTAAAAATCCAAGTAATATAAGGGATTCCTAACACCACTGTAAGTGGGTATTTGGTAATCAATCCAATTCTCTAACTTTTGAGTAGAGACAAACAGTTATACAAGCATGAAAGGAATCAAAAGATTGTAATTGGTTGAAGCCCTAATCCCCCCCACCCACCGCCAACCTCGTACTGGGAAATGTGACCTTATTTGGAGTAGGATCTTTGCAGATGATAAAGTTAAGGATCTCTTCTTGTAAGGACTCTAGTCATTGGACTAGAGCAGTGATGGCGAACCTTTTGAGCTCGGCGTGTCAGCATTTTGAAAAACCCTAACTTAACTCTGGTGCCGTGTCACATATAGAAATGTTTTGATATTTGCAACCATAGTAAAACAAAGATTTATATTTTTGATATTTATTTTATATATTTTAAATGCCATTTAACAAAGAAAAATCAACCCAAAAAATGAGTTCGCATGTCACCTCTGACACGCGTGTCATAGGTTCGCCATCACTGGACTAGAGCACCCCCCCCCTCCAACCTAGCACCACCTCATTTAATTTAGGGTGAACTTTAATCCAGCTTGACTGGTGTCCTCATAAGAAGAGGAGAGCTCCATGTGAAGACAGAGAGAGGGAGAACACCAAATGCTGACAGGAGCAGAGGTAGGGGGATGCAGGGGCAAGCCAAGGAATGCCGGCCACCCGCAGAAGCTAGGACGAGGCAAGGAAGGAGTCTACCCAGAGTCTCCGAGGCAACATGGCCCTGCTGACACCTTGATTTCAACCTTCCAGTCTCCAGAACTGTGAGAATCAGTTCCTGTTGTTTCAGTCGCGCAACCTGCGGTACTTCGTGAGGCAGCCACGGGAAACTGAGGCAGACCTCTCTGCTCCTCCTCCCTGCTCAGCGCCTCTTCCCTAACACATTTAGCCTGTAAGGCCCCTTCAAACTCCAGAATGAAGCTTTACCTGTAATAGGATTTTTGCTTCTATGTTTTATATTTAAAGTCTTGTCACTGTTTCAGGAGCTTATAACCCATCTTTGGCATTGCTCCTTCTGGAACCATCTTAAGAAAGAGGTCTGTCCAGTCCCCCTGGGAAGTAAATATTCTCAGACCAGGTGAAGAGGAAGCTGGAGAGGAAGCAGGATTCTATAGAAGGGGTTGGCTGTGACAAATTAAGAACATCATGGCACACTTCTGAAGGGCCTGCCATGAATTTGCCACTGTCCATCTCCCTTACCTAGACAGAAAGTAGGTTTGCAGCCCTAGCTGGCTTGGCTCAGTGGGTAGAGCACTGGCCTTCAGACTGAGGGGTCCCGGGTTTGATTCCGGTCAGGGGCACATGTGGGCTCGATCCCTAGTGGGGGGCATGCAGGAGGCAGCCAATCAATGATTCTCTTTCATCATTGATGTTTCTGTCTCTCTCCCTCTCCCTTCTTCTCTGAAATCTATAAAAAATATATTTAAAAAAAATAAAGAAAGTGGGTCTGCAGAGCTTTCTCCCAGCTCAGCTCACCAATAAGCCCTGGACTAGAAGTCAAGGACCATGTGATCCCTTCTGGATTTTACCACTCACCAGCTCTCCCCGACTTTCTTCATCTGTAAAATGGGCGTCCCACCTCCACTTCCCACGTTGGTGGTGGCCACAATGACATGAGAACGTGAGGTACTGAGCAAATGGAAAGTGGTGAAATCATTATCACTCTCATCCCCCACCAGTTGTCAACACCTGGGGGGTGGGGATCCTCCAAGAGGACCAGGAAAGCTGATCAAAGTGTCCAGCTGGTAAAGGGGAGTCAGCTGCAGGGCCTGACCCTCTGCTGTCGGCTGCCCAGAGGAGAGCAGTTGAGATGAGCTCTCCCGGTGGGTCATAAAATGAGGCTACGCAGGGAGGAAGCAGGATGTATAAAGCCCAGGAGCCTGATCTGTTTCTGAGATCAAACAGAGCAGCATTGTACCGGGGTGTGGAGCTGATGTCAGCGTCTAGAATGCTGGTCGGAATCGCCCTGGTTACGCAGCTGGACCGGAATAAGGCAAGTCTGTATCTGAACTCATTAATTTTTACAACCAACTGAACTGTTCTGCCTTTTTTGGGGGGGTGGGGAGGTAGTGCAGGGGGAGAACAAGGGAAGGAAGGGGAAAGGGAGGGGCCAGTATGTATGGAACAAGGGGCTTCCCACCAGCAGACACTATCTCATTATTCCCCAGCACACCCTGGCTTCCAACCTCAGCCCCCTGGACGGGGAGGCAGAGCCGCTGCAGCCGGTCCTGCCAGCGGAGGGCGAGAAGCGGGCCAATGAAACGTAAGGATAATTAGAGTGGCACAAGCCGCTCCTAGGAGTTCAAGTTATGTCAATGTTTCCATTCTATGCCTCACTTTTCGGGGGTTTATAACGGAGCTATAAAAACTCACGCCAGCTGAGAATTTGGCAGGCCAGGTCGCAGCAAAGGAGAGCCTGTTTTTTAATTCAATTCAGCTGCTCCTAACTTGGGAGGGAAGCACGCTGTACACTTGGATAACTCCACGGGGCTGGTTTCCAGTGTTGAGCACCCCTCTGCTATCTGACTGCCCTCCTCCTCTGACTATCATTCCTTTGTGCGATTGCAAAAGAAACAGCTTTACGTGAATGCGGCCAAACGCTTCCTGTGCTGAGAATCTGCCCACACCCTCTCCGCGTGCGCCCTGATTCGGCTCTCCTCCATCCCAGGAAATGTGCAAAGGCTTTCACCCTGAACTCAACACAAAAGATGTCAAAGCCTCTGCGACTGAGCTGTTGGGTGCACGAGGTATTCCAGACAAACCTCAATATTTGGGGGCAGTCCTTTCACAGGGTTGTAACAGGACTTGGCCTGGTGGATGAGTATCATGTATCCCCAGCTCAGAGAAAGGTTTGTTGGCCTCTCAGACAGAGAGGAAGCTGAAGAGGAAGCAGGATTCTGTAGAAGGCGTTGGCTTTGACAAATTAAGAACACCATGACACACTTCTGAAGGACTTCCTCCATGTTTTATTCCATCGTCTCCGGTCGACTGCACCCAAATCCTGCAGGATCCTGAACAGTCAGTGTCCAGACCACCCTGACCATGAGCCTCTTTGATTCTCCTTCCAGAAGTCCTGTCTCTCACCTTGGTCTCCCATCAGCTCTTTTCCTATCATCTTTATCAGGGGTTTCTGGTGTGTGCATTTCAGTTATCTGTGCATGTTTTATCTCATTTACTGTAGGATGGGCCCCTCTGACACAGCCCTGCGCTTATTAACTCCTACCGACACTAAGTGCCGGATTTAAATGGACTCTGCTCAGTAAATGCAGGTGGACTTATTACTGAAATGATTAATAATGACAATCAGAAGCCAGGCACTACAGCAGAGGGATCGGTAAAGCTCAGAACAGACAGGAACTTACCAATCCGATCTTCCTCAGAGAGAGGAGGACAGCATGTCACAGTGTCTCCTTACCTTGTTACTGATGGTAAACTAAGACAGTGAGGAGATGGGGGAAGGTATCAAACTCTCTAACCAGAAAGGAGTAATAAGGTGCAAGCAATAGCATTGCACATAACCATATTAACATATAACAGGAATAAAAATAAGCAAAACCACATATGTACATGTACACATAACTATATTAGCCTATACCAGTGGTCGGCAAACTCATTAGTCAACAGAGCCAAATATCAATAGTACAACGATTGGAATTTCTTTTGAGAGCCAAATTTTTTAAACTTAAACTATATAGGTAGGTACATTGTTATTAACTTAATTAGGATTCTCCTAAGGCTTAGGAAAAGCCACACTCAAGGGGCCAAAAAGCTGCATGTGGCTCTCGAGCTGCAGTTTGTCGACCACGGGCCTATACAAACAATGAGATAAGTGTATTTTATCAATATGTACTGGTTTTGTTCTCCATTGCAACCCAACCCAATTCCCAGCCCCTAATCCTATGAAAGTGCTTTTATAAACTATGGATAAGTAACTATAAATGTATGGTAATGATATCACTGTAGTGCATGAAACATTTAATAACACTTTGCCAAATCAATGAATGGACAAATGAATGAATTACTTAAGGTAATTTAACTGAGGTGAATAAATAGCACTTCTTCATATACTGCATTCTAAGTATTTTTTGTGATGTAATTAACTTAGGTTCCATCATAAATGCCTGACTCTGATCTAAGAGCTAGTAACAAACAGAATTTCAATCTTCCCTAGGGGTTCAGAGAGCTATGGGCCCATTGTCCTAACCAGGCAATGGGGGAATAGACAGGTGTGTTAGTGTGATTAAGGAACTGGTCTCTTCAATAAATTTTCACTAAGCTTGACAGCTTGAAGTAGCAGAGCTGGGAGGCCCCAAGTATGATGAATGGGTAGGTGAACTAAGAAGATATATCCAAGTCAGAGACGGGGATGGATTTATAGAGAAGTCTGGATTTAGTTGCACTTTCTGGAATATTTATGGAATTGCCTCATAATTTTTGTTTAATTAGAGCTTCAAGGTCTTTAAAAATTTAGAAGTATAAACTGAAGCCCATCTCTATAAGTTAAAATGCAAAGCTAATTTGAACTACTTCTTCCTGTTAAGGAACAAAATCTCAACACATGCAAGTTTGTCTGTTACAAATGTGTGTGTGTGTGTGTGTGTGTGTGTGTGTGTGTGTGTCAAAGTCTCCAAAGGTTTTATGTCACAATATATGTAAATGTGAGTGAAATGAATTACTTATGAATGAATGACAATCAAAAGTTAGATGACTGACAGCAGAGGTACCTGTAAAGCTCAGGATAGGACTTATCCTTAATAGAAGGGAAAGCAGAATTTACATATATATCAGTAGGAAGAAATAATCAGAATGTCTGAGCTAGATCAATGGAAAAGGCCAAGGACTTATAATCAGGAACCTTGAGCTGGAATCTAAGCCCTACTGTTATAAATTGTGCACCTTCATTTTTCTGGAGCTTCAATGTCTTCATCTGTGAAATAAGATCTATATTACCTATGCTACCAACATCACAGAACTGTAACGGTAGTATCAGTTAGGAGTGTGTTTGGCTGCAAATAACAACAAAAAAGGATTATAATGGCTGCAACAGATCGGAGTATATTTTTCTTACATAAGAACAAGTCAAGGTAGGCAGTCCAGGACATACAGCTCAGTGATGCCTTTGGGCAGGGAGGAGGGGGCAGCAGGTTATTTCTGTATTCTGCCCTAATATCCTTGCCATGTTGATACTTTAATGCTTGTCATCTCTTGGTCACAAGATGGCTACCGTAGCTCTAGCAATATGTACATATTTGGGAAGAAGGGGGAGGGTTAAACTCCTCTCCCCATGATTCACCTTCAGGTCTTTTTAAACACTATGGGTGCTTACCCACCTTCAGATCAATCAATGGCCAAGGGAACTGAGATGACCATGACTGTGTTAGACCCATCGTCAGCATCTTCTGGCACTGAGGTATAGACCGAACTCTGACTATCAGAACAACTCAGCCCTCTGTCAGCAGAGAAGAGGGGATGGCTTTGGGTAAGCAACCAACAGGGTCTGCCGCAAAGCAAGATAAAGCAGAGGTCCTCAGAGTGTGCTGCATCAGTAGCACCTGGGAGTTTGTTAGAAATGCATGTCCTCAGGGTGGGGACCTACTGGGTGGGGCCTCGTAATCTGTGTTTTAGCCCACCCTCCAGGGGATTCTGGTGCTTCTCAGGTTTGAGGACCACTGGAACGAAGTTGAGAAAAACTTAGCAACGAAGCTTGAGCATTCAGTGATGTGACTGAAATGTGTTCTTTGTTCAAGCTCTTCTACTGGGTATTCAGAGCCCTCTGCAGTTTTGCTCCATCTCCCTTCCTTACCTTCATTACGCCCCTACCCTCCCCCACTCCCAGACACATCCTGGGTCAGGGCCACACCTGTCTCCTCCCAATGTCTCTGGCATGCCATGCACCCTTGAGGCCTCAACTCAATTCCCATTCCCTTGAATGCCCTCCCTTCCCTTTTCTTTCTGCCTGTGGAATTTTATTCTTCTGTAAATAATTAAACAACTAAAATTGGCCCCCTCTGAGTGTTCATGGTATTCTGCATGAAACCAATTTGGCATTCAATAATTATCCGTGTAATAGATGAATGCAAGAATGCTCAATTTGAATTCTTCCTCTACCAATAGACACCTCCAAGTTTTCCTTTCTAACCCAACGGCATTTTGCTTCCACTTGTAATTCCTCAATCTATCCTGTGATGAGATAATGCATATGCTTCTGTCTCTCAACAAATGTATGAACTCCCAAAGCCAAGGCTAGGTCTCGCTCATCTCTTTACCCTCTACAGTACCTAGCATAGGGTCTTACACTTAGCAGGTACTCACAGACTACATATATGGAATCAAACCATGAAATGCGTGTCAGTACTTCAAAGAATTGGATTTGCAAGGAGCTGATGAATCCTACCACTTTTCATAAACAAAAGCCTGTTTTATAGCAATGCTTTTGATGTAGAAGCAGACCTTTCCTTTGGATCACTCTGGAGGATTTTACCTTGCCCACTGCTTAGCTAATCCAATTCTGAGAATACAGCATCACTGCTGGATGTTGAAATAGAGCCATTTTGGGAAGCTGAGCGGAAAGCCTCTCCGTAGGAGTTATTTACGCACCTGCTGGATTGCCTGTAATAAATGATACCTGCCAACTCACAGTGCGATCCCCTTGCATACTCTGTACCCTGACCACTCCCTCCCTGCCTGAATTTATTGGATGACTTCCAGGAATACTTGGAAATTAAATATATTTTGCAGCCTTCAGAAAGTATAAAGTGACACTGACCCGTAGAAAATTACATTTCTTTTATACATTTTTAAAAAGGAGACCTTTTTATAATAAATTTTGAGTGTTGGGGGAATGGATTAGAAGGAGGAATCCCAGAGAAAGTGTGACAATGGTTAATAAAATCTGGAACTTTCTAGGCAGTTAATACCACAGGTTTAAAGAAAGCTTACAAACATAAATATCAGAGAAGGGAGTAATATTTTAAACTACTCTGCCACTCCTTTTTTCCCCTTAGGTATTCTTCAGAATTTTTTGGACATTCATTTCACATAACTGACCAACAAAGATTTATTGAATACCTTCCACACCATGGGCCCAGCCTATAAAGGCAAAAGGAGAAAGAATACCAAAGAATGTGACAGCCATTTCTTATGTATTTTTTACCTTTTAAGAACTTAAAAGTGTTTTTAAATACTTGGTCTCATTAAATTCAATTACTCTCGTTGTACAGTTGAGCAAAGTGAAGAGCGTACGACGAGGATCACATGGTTTATAAATAAGTGAGTTAGGGCTCAAGTGTAGGTCTTCTGACTCTGAGTCCCATACTCTTACTCCTCTACTCTGCCCACAAAGACCTGGGTTGTTTTTATTATTTTTATTTTATTTTATGCACGATTTTTGTCCAGTCTCTTCCTGCATCTCCCATTTCCCTTTCCCCCCCAAGAATAGTCAGTCCATTCCCTTTCTATGTCCCTGATTCATTATAATCACCAGTTCATTCTGTACATCAGATTATTTATTCACTTGGTTCTTAGATTCACTTGTTGATAGATGCATGTTTGTTGTTCACAATTTGTATCTTTACCTTTTTCTTCTTCCTCTTCTTAAAGGATACCTTTCAGCATTTCGTATAATACTGGTTTAGTGGTGATGAACTCCTTTAGCTTTTCCTTATCTGTGAAGCTCTTTATCTGACCTTCAATTCTGAATGATAGCTTTGCTGGATAAAGTAATCTTGGTTGTAGGTTCTTGGTATTCATCACTTTGAATATTTCTTGCCATTCCCTTCTGGCCTGCCAAGTTTCTGTTGAGAAATCAGCTGACAGTCGTATGGGTATTCCCTTGTAGGTAATTGAGTCTCTTTCTCTTGCTGCTTTTAAGATTCTCTCTTTGTCTTTTGCTCTTGGCATTTTAATTATGATGTGTCTTGGTGTGGTCCTCTTTGGATTCCTTTTGTTTGGGGTTCTCTGCGCTTCTTGGACCTGTAAGTCCATTTCTTTCACCAGGTGGGGGAAGTTTTCTGCCATTATTTCTTCAAATAGGTTTTCAATATCTTGCTGTCTCTCATCTTCTGGCACCCCAATTATTCTGATGTTTGTACGCTTGAAGCTGTCCCAGAGGCTCCTTACACTATCTTCGTATTTTCGGATTCTTTTTTCATTTTGCTTTTCCGGTTGGGTGTTTTTTGCTTCTTCGCATTTCAAATCTTTGGCTTGATTCTTGCGCTCCTCTGGTCTGCTATTGGGTGTCTGTATAATATTCTTTATTTCAGTCCGTGTATGCTTAATTTCTAGTTGGTTCTTTATCATAGCATCGAGGGTCTCATTAGTTTTCGTGACTCTCTCCTCAAGTTTATTGACAGCTTCTAGCACATTTTTGCAAGCCCTCAAAATTGCGATTTTTAGCTCTATATCCTCCATTTCTGTCATGTTTTTTTGTCTCCGCATTTTTTATGCTTTCTTGGTGCACCCCCTAGTGGTCTTTGTGCGCAGTCTTGTTCTAGTTGAGCCTTGATTGTTGTAGTTAATACTAGAGGGATTTGACCACCAGGCCGACTGGCTGTGTGAATCAGCTGTGTCTGCCGCGGAAAACTTCTGTCCTCTGGGGAGGTGCTAATCTAGCCTTTGCCTGAGGCGATCTGGCAAATGGCTCTGCGCAGGGCTTGGGCGGGGCGGGCTCAACAGGGCGGGCGGAGGGAGCCGTTATGGTGCCCTCAGTCCTGTTCCCAGAGGCTCTGCTTCTCAGAACCCCCGGAACCGCTGCAAACCTCGGAGGGAAAGCTGCCTTCCAACTGATGCCAGACACTCCCGCTTCTCCCGTTTGGGTCCGAGTCCCCAGCGATTCGCCCGTATCTGGAGCTCAGAGTCTGAGACTCCCCCCTGACCGAAAACGACAACCGCGCTCTCAGCCACCAGCCCGCTTTGCGCGCGCACCTCCGCACCTGAGTTTTTTCCACACTGCGCCTCCTCTGAGCCTCGGTGTGCTGTTATTTTTCCTTCTAGTTGAAGAGTCTCTCCTCAGCCAGCCTTCCTGTGGTTCTGGGTGATGTCCGTTCCGTCTTTTAGTTGTATTTTTGAAGTAGTTGTTTGCGGCAGCAGTCTCCGGTGTTTACCTATGCCGCCATCTTCTGGGTTGTTTTTAGTAAACTTTAAGCATATAATATACACTCTCACAATATGAAAAACCTTAAATGATATCTATAATAATAAAAGCATAATATGCTAATTAGACCAGACGTCCTTCTGGACGACCTTCCGGACGACCTTCTGGAGCTGCGAGGGAAGCCCGGGCCTGGGTACTAGAGGGAAGCCTGTGCCGGCAGCTGGGGGGAGGAAGGTCTACTCTTGCACAAATTTCATGCATCAGGCCTCTAGTCTTTTATAGACTCATAGTTAAATAGGCATTGAAGTTAAGTATTTAACTTTCTCCTACACCAATTCCCCTCTGAAATGACCCTGAGAAGAATAAAAAAGAAAAAGCTTTGGGGGGAAGGAGGACAAGTACAAGAAAGTGTGTCTTACAGATGGTTGAAGGCTTGGTGCTATCCTGTCCAATGTGGCACAGGTAGAACAGATGAAGGAGGACACTGAAGGCCATCTAACAGCTCTGCCTCCTGAGGAGCAGCAGTGGGTACAGGAAGTGAGTGGCAGGGAGACTGTAAGAGCTCACCAAGCACACGGCCCCCATTCAGTTGTGAAGTTTTTAGGGTCAGAGGCAGCATTGAAAAGGGTGCTGGTCTAAAGGAGACAAACATTTCCAAGAGAGTTTTAAAAAAAAACCTCAAAAAGCTATAGCTAATTAAATTTTTTATTAAAAGCAATAAAGAGAAGAATAGGTACTACCAAAAAGTCAAAATCACTGGTACAGACAAGAAAGTTGAAAAACTGCCAAAAATGAGGAGGGAAAAGACAAAGTGATTGAAAATAATGAGAGGAAAATTGTTGGATTTGACAAACAGATCATTTAGAGAATGTAGATAAGAGATGTTCCTGGAAAGAGAGAGAACAGAATAGAACAAATGAAATAACCAAAAATATAAAAGAAGAAAAATTGCCTGAGCTGATATATCTGTAAAGAATCAGAGCCAGCTGCCTGAGGCAGAATTGCAACACTAGACTTCAAGTGAATCTAGGAAATATAGTTATTATTCCAAGAAGCTATCACCCATGTGAAAATCAAGAATTATGTTACTAATTAGAGGCCGAGTGCACAAAATTTGTGCACTCAGGGGGAGGGAGTCCCTCAGCCCAGCCTGCGCCCTCTCACAGTCCAGAAGCCCTCGGGGGATGTCCCGTGGGGAGTGGGCCTAAGCCGTCAGTCGGACATCCTTAGCACTGCCATGGAGGCAGGAGAGGCTTCTACCACCGCCACTGCGCTCACCAGCCATGAGCCTGGCTTCTGGCTGAGCAGTGCTCCCCCTGTCGGGGTGCACTGACCACCAGGGGGCAGCTCCTGCATTGAGCGGGATTGGGCCAAAACCGGCTCTCCGACATCCCCCGAGGGGTCCCGAATTGCGAGAGGGCACAGGCCAGGCCAAGGGACCCCACCGATGCACGATCAGGGCCAGGGAGGGACATGGGAGGTTGGCCAGCAAGGGAGGGACCATGGGAGGGCTCCAGGGCATGTCTGGCCCATCTCACTCAGTCCCGATCTGCCGGACCCCAGCAGCAAGCTAACCTACGGATCGGAGCATCTGCCCCTGGTGGTCAGTGCACATCATAACGACTGGTCAACTGGTCGACTGTCTGCCCTCTGGTTGGCAGTGCACGTCATAGTGAGTGGTTAAGCGGCCTTAGCATATCATTAGCATATTACGCTTTGATGGGTTGAATGGCCGACCAGTCAAATGGACACTTAGCGTATTAGGCTTTTATCATATAGGACTAGAGGCCCGGTGCACAAAAATTTGTGCACTCGGGGGGAAGAGGGGGTCCTTCAGCCCATCCTGTGCCCTCTCGCAGTCTGGGACCCCTCAGGAGATAATGACCTGCTGGCTTAGGCCTGCTCCCGGGTGGCAGAGGGCAGGCCCAATCCCTAGGTGCAGCCCCTGGTCAGGCTCAGAGCAGGGCCGATTGGGGAGTTGGGGCGCTGCCC
>NW_005365371.1:6467953-6495116 GCF_000412655.1 Myotis brandtii | reverse complement strand
GCTTCTATATTTGCAACATAGTTGCTTAGAGTTGCAGCTGAGAGGCCGGCAAGTCAGGCGGGGAACGTTGGAGTCCGCAGTCACTGGAGCAAGCAAGCCTCCCTGTTCGCTTCAGTGCATGGCTGCTGGCCGCCATCTTGGCTGGCAGTTAATTTGCATATTGTCCTGATTAGCCAATGGGAAGGGTAGCGGATGTACGGCTAATTACCATGTTTCTCTTTTATTAGAGAGGATAGGGAAAGTGTGGGTTTGGGGGCACCACTACTAATCTCTGCCATAACTCAATAAAAAATGTATATTGGCAGATTTAAAAGATCTCACAGAATACTGGCAAGATTACCTCAAAGACTACTAGATATATTCAAGTTCAAAAACAATAAAGAATTTTATAATTATCTAGGCAGTAAACACATTCAGGCTAGCCTCAGATCATCCTATAACATTAAACACCAGATTACAAAGAAACATCTATGGTTTTGAGTGCCAAATGTTGTCAGATATGAATTCTAAACTCATCCATGTTGTCATTCATGTCTGAAGGAGACAAAAGAAAATTTTCAGGTATAGAGGGAAGCCTAAACTGTATTACTCACATTCTTAGAGAAAAAAGTACTGAAATTATACTCCAGCCAACTGAGAGATGAGTCAAAATAAAGAACGAGGTATTTTTTATGAAATGGAAATAATAGTGACTACTAAAATCTATTAAATATGTTATCTAAATAATTTCAAATGCATAATTGCAAATGGTTTTTAAATAAAAACAATAATTACTGAAATAAAATAATGTCCAAATAACATCTGGTGTACATTTGTCAAAATTTAATGAATACATACTTAAGATTTGTGCATTTCATTGTAAATTTTACCTCAAAGGAAAAATAGCTGCAAGGAATTATTAAACTCTAGTTAATTATACTTGTACTGAAGTATTTAAGGGGAAGTATACTGATATCTTCAATTCACTTTGAAATGCATTTTAAAAGTATAAAGTGATGGATGGTTGAATAGAAGGATGAATATACCATAACATAAGCCAGGTAAAAAATGCAATAGTGGCAATCAGATAGTGACTGTATGGGTATTCACTGTCAAACTCTTCCAAGTTTTCTACAGGTCTGAAAATGTTCCTAAAACAAAACGTTGAGAGGAAAAAAGTAATACCTGAGTCTAAAATCCCAGATTAAATAAATACAATAAGAAACTGGGAAAAATAGAGAAGAGGAAAATAAAGTGTGTTTATTTCTTAACCTTACATAATAGATAGTCAATAGGTACCATTTTAAATCAATAATTAGAAAAATATAGATTCGTATATATATTTTTTTAATTTTTAAGGCAATCCAAATAGACTTTAAAAATAGGACCTATACATTTCAATTCACTAGTGAAAAAAGTAAATACAAACAACATAGTAAAAAACTTTAAGTAAAAAGCAAGAAAGTATTTAAAAAAAGAAAACATAAGCAACTTGACAAAAGTAAAAATGAACATATTAACTACTAGAGGCCTGGTGCATGAAATTCGTGCATGGAGGGGGGTTCCTTCAGCCCAGCCTGCACCCACTCCAATCAGGGACCCCTCGGGACCCTATGGGATCAGGCCTAAACTGGCGGTCGGACACCCCTCTCAAAATCTGGGACTGCTGGCTTCTAACCACTCACCTGCCTGCCTGCTTGATTGTCCCTAACCCCTCTGCCTGCCTGCCTGATCACCCCAAACCTCTCTGCCTTTCTGCCTGATCGCCCCTAACTGCCCTTCCCTGCCAGTCTGATCGAGCCCCCAACTGCCTCTGCCTGCCTGATCACCCCTAACTACCCTCCCCTGCCAGCCTGATCTTGCCCCTAACTGCTCTCCCCTGCTGGCCTGATTGCCCCTAACTGCCTCTGTCTGCCTGATCACCCCTAACTGCCCTCCTCTGCCGGCAATTTAGTTCTGATTGGTCAGTTTCTATGCCAGTCAGCATCAAAAGCTTCACCTCCTAGTCAGCGATTGGCTCCTTACATTCACCCAGATTTGGTTCTGATTGGTCAGTTTCTATGCCAGTCAGTGTCTCTGGGCCTATCAACGGGGCCTGATCAGAAAGGCAGGGCTGATTAGCAGCCCCGGTGAAGGCCTGGAGAGAGATGGAGGTGTGGCTGTTGGCCAGGCTGGGAGAGAAAGAGAGGCAAGTTCTGATCAACGGCTGCCACAGAGGCTATGGATCAGACCCTGCCTCTCTCTCTGCAGGCCTCTCTCTGGGCCTGATCTACAGCCCCTTAGGCAGTCAGTGCTGGGTAGGGGTGCCCTCAGAGGCCCCAGTCAGTGCTGGGTCACCATGGCAACCCAGCACTGACTTCCGGTCTGGTCGAGCCTTCAGCAGTTAGGACCCTGGCTCTTTATTATATAGATGATAATAAATGTAAATATCTTAAACTCCCATATTTGAAAAACTAAACCTGTGCTTTCCCAAAATATGTACCTAAGACAAAGAGAAGTATAAAAATAAGAAAAGATAAACTAGCAAATAACACACACACACACACACACACACACACACACACACACACACACAATCTATAAAGAAACTAGGATCACAATATTTTATATCCAAGTAGAATTTAAAGCAAAAAGCTTAAGTGAAATTTAGATAAACAAATATTGAAAAAGTGAACAACTCATAAAGAAAACATAACATCCATAAACCTTTATATGCCACATAATCTATACTAATAAATTGGTAATATGCTAATTAGACCGGGAGACCTTCCAGGAGACCTTCCAGATATCCTTTTGGACAAAGCCATGGTGGTGGGGCTGAGGCAGAGGTGGTTAGGGGCGATCAGGCCAGGATGGGAGGGCAGTTGGGGGTGAGCAGGCTGGCAGTGGGGGGCACATGGTGGCGGGGCTGAGGCAGAGGTGGCTAGGGGCGATCAGGCCAGGAGGGGAGGGCAGTTGGGGCAAGCAGGCTGGCAGGGTGGGGGCAGTTGGGGGTGATCAAGCTGGCAAGGGAGGCAGTTGGAGGCAAGCAGGCTGACAGGGTGGGGGCAGTTGGGAGCGAGAAGGCTGGTGAGGGGGGGCAGTTGGGGGTGAGCAGGCCGGCAGGCAGATGAGTGGTTATGAGCCAGCGGTCCTGGGATCGGGCCTAAACCAGCAATTGGACATCCCCCAAGGGGTCCCAGATTGGAGAGGGTGCAGGCCGGGCTGAGAGACACTTCTCCTCCCCACCCCCCGTGCAGGAATTTCATGCACCAGGACACTAGTATAGAATAAAGCAAGAGATTCTTAGGGGAATTCAGGGTAGATTGATAGAAATATAATAGTGATGAGAGACTTTAAGACAACATCTTTGACAGCTCAGAAAAATAATACTCCAAGAGTGTCTCCATCAGTGCAAAGATGATGAAGACAATAACTTCGCTCATTCTAGAGTCTGTTTTCTTCTTAATAAAGCAGACGGTATGTGAGCTTCTTTGGCAACCACATGCTGTAGCTTTGCGTTTGGCTTACACTGTCTACCAACCCACTTGCACATGTGCTACTAATAAAGCTGCTCCTCTGCACATGAGATCTAACTAGACCCATGAGCTATACAACTTAGAGAGGTTTCACTGTTGGTTTGGAGGAAGAAGAAAGCATCTGGGCTATAAGAACTGGAAAAGAGTTCTTATGTAACTATTCAACTATAAGATGTTTTAAAGCAATGGGTCCTAGTAAAAGATCAGGTGATAGAACAAGGAGGCTCGGGATCTTCCCATCTAGTGTTTATTCCCTGAGACTAGATCATGCTTCACACATGGAAATAAGAGAGATGGGAAGAGCACTGCAGTTTAGGGAAAGCTGCTGGGTGTCCATGAAGACATTTTGAATTGACAAGCTAGCCCACGGAAAATGCTTTGCAGGCTGTCAGAATCTGGCTTGGAAATGTGGATTCAAGAGTAACCATCACAAAAGTGAACTAAAATCACACGATTCAAGTTACTTAGGGAGAAGATATAGAATTAGCAAAGCCTGCAAAAGCCAGATGATAGGAATGTTGAAAGCCAGACAAATCTATATATATAAAAGCCTAAGCGACCGTCGCAACCAAAACAACCAAACGGATGACCAAACAGGCTGCGTGGGGTGATCAGACCGGCAGGGGGTTAGTGAGGGATGACCAAACCACTGAGCAGCGGGCTGCATGGGGAGACCAGGCTGGCAGGGGAGGCAGTTGGGGGTGAACAGGCCAGCAGGGGTGGGGGGGCCGTGAGGGGCAACCAGGCCAGCAGAGGGGGGCTGTGAGGGAGCAGTTGGGGGCGACCAGGACAGCAGGGGGGGCAGTAAGAGGTGACCAGGCCAGTGGGGGAGGCAGTTAGGGGTGACCAGTCCGGCAGTGGGGGTAGTTGGGGGTGACCAGGCTGGCAGGGGGGGCAGTTAGGGGCGATCAGGCAGGCAGGCAGGTGAGCAGTTAGGAGCCAGTAGTCCCAGATTGTGAGAGGGATGTCTGATTGCCGGTTTAGGCCCGATCCCTAGAATCGGGCCTAAACCGGCAGTCAGACATCCCCCAAGGGGTCCTGAATTGGAGAGGGTGCAGTCTGGGCTGAGGGGACCCCCCCCCCATGCACGAATTTTGTGCACTGGATTGTGCATAACACGGTAGGCAATGTACAGCCAGCAAAGGTTTGGGATCAGGGAAGTCTTTCTATTGATTAAGAAATTCCAGCTTTTTAACCCAATTTCACCTCCCTGCCTCTGTGTCTGTCAGCTGATGCTTCATCTGCCCTCTGGGGTAACACAGAATGCATCTCTTCGACATTCAGCCATCGTGCAGTTCACAGGACCAGCAGGAAAAGCCTTTTGAGAAGGCACAGTGCACTCTGAGAAAACCGCATTAATCATCAACCCAGGAAACTGGAACACTCTACAAGACCATTGCTATAAATTCAATATTTACACAAAATCTGGAGGTTGAAGTTCTTATTCCTACAGGGAAGGAAAACATGAAAAGCTGCCAGAAAGAGAAGCCCACTTGCTACCTAGACTCACCAAATTCATACTCATTTCACAGAGGAGACTGAGTTGCCAAAAGATAGTGTCTTAACCAATAACATGTGCAATGCACTTTACAATTCCACATGACTGTGCCCATTTTGAGTTGAGGAAACCCTAGCTCCAAGGGCACAATGACCAATGTCACACAGCATCCGAGCTAATAGTCAAACCCAGTCTGCCCTGCTACTCAACCACACAAACCAAGCAAAGCACGCTGGATGGGAAGAAGCAGATAAAATTAGCTGTGTGATGTCTGAAGGATCAGGCCCAGATGTCTCATTGGAAAGATGAAACCCCTGCTGATGGAGGAACCTGCACACCCAGCTGGGTTTTGGGTGAAGTCACTAGGGCCCTCTCTCTAGTTTGTACAAAAGAAATAGCATCTGCACGCACCCTGCAGAGTTGCTGCCCAGGGACCTCCTGACAAGTATGGTTTGGCTGGAGCCCCTGCCAGACTTCCTGGGGCAGAATCTCAGGAGGGGCCCTGGAATCTGAATTCCTAATAAGCCTCCCCAGTGGATCTCACACAGACTCAAGTACAAGAGCCACACTGGAGTTTATAATCGTGACCAAAAACAACACATGGAGAGTGATTCCTGATCTGTCCCCAAGCCAGGGGTCCGACAAAACAAGGGTCATCATCCTGCCTTCAGTCCCAGGCCATGTGCCCTTCTGGCCCCTGCTCTCGGCTCAGCCCCGCCCAGCCCAGAGTAGTCCTCCTGAAGGACATCCCTCTGTCATTTTAATTTCCAAAACCTGTCATAAAAGCCGCTCTTCCCTCCTAATGAGGTAAGTGGTGCCATAATACTGTTAGAAAGGTGCCCCTGGTGTGTGGCTCAATTAAGAAAGGTGTATTAAATGATTTACATGTCTTTATTTAGCTGAAACATGAGTTCTTGACTTGCTAAGTAATATAATGTTGTTAATGGGCAGAGTATGGGGCTCATTTAATTCCTACTGTAGCTTTCTAACTGATTGATGCATTGTTCTTTCTCACCCTCATTGTCCAATTTTTCTTCTCCCAGTGCTGGAAGGAGGGGGAGAGAAATAGAAAGAGAGAGAGGGAGAAGTACTCAAGAGTTGGATGGCAAAAGGAAGAACCTCCATAAAGACTGATTCCTAGCCAGCTTGTCACGGACCAAACCCCTATGTTCAGAGCTGTCCTTGCAGGTTCCTTCGGGGCTTACACTGAACCTAGAAGCCTAGAGCCCCATTCAGAGGCCCTGGTTATTATGTCCCCAGCTGTGAGTCCTGCTGCTCCCCAGAGGTGCCCAGGGGAGGCCTAAATTGGGTTCATCCAGTCTTCTTACTACAAGCATAGCCCAAGGGTCTGCATCAGTGGCACCCCCTGGGAGCTCATCGGAATCCCAGGCCCCACCCCAAACCCATTGAATCAGAAGCTGGATTGAATAAGACCCTGGAGTGGTCTTTACACACCGGGATTTGAGAAGCTCTAGCTCCTTCCAGTATAACTCAGAATCTCCCAGGCCTCCCTCAGAGAGACCTCCCTACTAGAAACCAGTCCGTGCCCACCCAGAAATGGCAGCATTTCTCTTTTCTTAGATATTCTCATGAGACAAAAACCTTTAAAAAAAAAGTTTGTTTTTTTTTTTTAAAAAGAAATAAACAAATAAGAAACAGAAAAGACCAAGAAAGGATTTCTGGACTTGAGAAGTTTAAAAGCCCATATTTTATTTTATTCACATAACCACAGATTTGTCCTGCATCACACCCAAGAGCTGCAGCGCCACCTCTGCCAAGCCACAAGGAAATGAAAAGCCAGAAGGAAAACACTCTCTCTGACCCATGGGGGCCAGCAACACCACTACAGAGACCGGCCTTCTTACCCCACAAGATCACGGCATGTGGGGGCAGGGAGGGGCCTGAGAAGTCATCCCCCCCCCCACCCCCATCCCTCAGAACTAGCCACGAAGGCGCCCAGGGGACACGTGAGTTATTCAAGCAACTCATGCTTGTTAGAAGCTGGGATGGCGCCCAGGTCCCTTGTCTCCCGTTCTCTGGTTCTCTGGCCATCGCACCAAAAGCTCTTGGGGAAATTTGTACGAGGACTACTTCGAGGCCAGCGTGCAAAGGCCATTTCACAAATTTGCACAACGGGAAAGTGTATTCTTCTAAAGCAAACTGTAATCGCTGCTGAGGAGAGGTAACCCCGAGGAACTGCCTAGGCTGCGGGTCTCCAGATTACAGATCAGCCAGGGTTCCCCAGAAAGTGAGAAGTAACTCCAGCCACTCGCAGAAACTTGAACCGAACTCGACATCAGATCAGGACATGGAACCCACTTTCTTTTTACTCTTTTTTCTTTTTCTTTTTTCACCCACTCCCCCAACACACACACACACACACACACACACACATACCCCACACATACTCCCAACCTGACACACACACACACACACACACACACACACAGATACCCCACACATACTCCCAACCTACCTCTGGCAACCACCAATGTGTTCTCTGTTACTATAAATTCAGTTTTTAAAGAATCCGTATCTCAGTGGGATCACACAGTATTTGGCTTTCTCTGACGTAGTTTACTCTCTCTTTTTTAATGGGCTGCTTCGTTCCCCCTTTGGCACTTGAGTGTTGTTTGTGTGAGAAGATTGATACCACCAGCTCAATGGAATTTCCACAACTGACTGATGGTTTGGTTGCCCAAAGTCACCATTTTTTTCCCCTCAGCTACACACAGCCCAAGTGGGGAGCCCAGACAGAATAACAAAAATATCCCTTAAAACCAAAAGTCTCAGCCAGAAACCCCATAACTCATCGGACCCCAAGGGACTCACATCCAAATGACAAAGCAACGGCAGCGGGGAAACCTGTGTGAGAAAACCTAGGGCGAGGAGGGGGCATCATAAAATCCCTCTGAATAAACCTCAGTTCTCAAAGCCTGCGTTCTCTGCTACCTCCAGAAGACAGAGCACCTCCCAGTCTCACTGTTCCCGGTGTGGTGACGGTCCCCTCCTGTCCCCTCATGCCTAAACTGTCAAACATCAGCCTCATGCTAGATCTGGCCACCAAGGTGAGGTTTCTGCATTGGGAGCTCCTGAAATCCACCCAGTACTTTTTCTGTCTTTCTTTTTTCCCTTTAGTCCGGAGCACTCTGCCATTTTTCTAAAAAGGAGAAAAGGGAGGGAAAATAGAAGAAGCAAACGCACCTTCCCTGCAGCGATGTGAGTGACTGCAATGTTTCCATGGCTCGCTTTCCACTGTTCTCGGTGACCCCTGCGGACTCCCCTTATGAGCGAGTGTCCGGGAATGTCTCTTTATTAGGTGTCTGGAGAAGTGAAGCTGTCCTGATGCCAGCGCCCCCACACTGAGGACTTTATTAGTTTTTTAATTTTCTGTCTGGGTGCTCCTGCTGCATCAAACTTTCCACAGCTGTTAGGAGCTATTAAGTAGCCTCATTGGGCCCTTTCCCCACCCCCACCCGCTTCTTAATAACAGGAGAAATTTCTGGACACGGAGCCTTTAAACTGAAGATACTTGGTCTCTCTGGTGAGGCGCTGTTGGGGGTCGGGGTGGAGAGGATGTCCTGCCATCAGAAACCCCTGTCTTGTCAGTGTCTTGGCTCAGAGCAGGGCTGTTCAGACCACGTGGGGACCAGACCTGGGCTGGAGGCCGTGCAGAAGTGAGACCGCGCCTTTGCAGCCCTTCTGCCCAGGCAGGAGGGGACGGGAGGAGCTCTGACTGTTTTGAAAGCTGCCTTGGAATTCGGCCCAGAGCTGGATGCCCGGTTCAAAGCGTTCCCTCCTGAGTGGACATTCTAAGACCTGCAGTAAAGAATAAAGCAGAACGGCTCGAAAACATTCCCCTTGTAGGCACACAGCTGTGGTTCTGGACAACAGGATAGTGCTATTGCTCATGTCCCCTGAGAAGGAAATCCTGCTCCCCACCCACCCCACGCCCCCTCCCTGCCAGTGTCCCTGACGTGCCCCAACCCAGCCGGCGCCACAGGACTCCCTGAGCATAAATCCAAAGATGGGGTGTGCACACACACACACACAACACACACACACACACACACACACACACACACACACACACACACAGCGATATATCATTAGACCAAGCAATCTGGCAGTTTCCCTATCACCGGAGGATCTGGAAGGTTATGACCACTCCGCGGGGCAGAGGAGCACAGACTAAGGGGCTTGAGAGCCCAGAGAATGCTTAGCATCCCTCCTGGCTCCAGCCTGCCTGGCAATTTGCTTTCCAGTGGCTGCCTTTAAGCCTCCCTTTGAGAAGACCTGATTTGCAGGGTGAATGTGAAAGCCTCAAGAGAAGAAAACCCTTTGGTGATGCCCGCCTTGGGAACAATTTTGCCTCTGAAAGCAAGTTAGTATTTGGGGTTAATCCCTCTGTGGAAACACTGGGTTGAAAGCCCAGAGGAGGTCAGGGGTCTGATTAAGGCTTCTGTTTACTGGTTCTGTTTACATATAAACTTCCTGGTCCTAGGAGACAACCCAGGGGTGGGGGAGGGGAGCAGGGAAGAAAAGGACAATTTTTAAAAAATGAAATGTCCTTGTCTCTTAAAAGTAAAGTCAAAAAATAAGGTGGAACTTGTGGAGTCAAGGTTTGATTTTAATGTCTAGGTACAAATATTTCTTTAAAATTTTTCAGTCAGGATTTATAAGAGGGTCGAAGCATCCTAGACACATACACGTATGTACATAGGTATATTCACAAATAAAATAAAGTGGGAAGAAAGTAACCTTAGTCTGTTATCTCCTGAGAACCAGAGGGAAAGTTTTGTTGTATTTTGGAGAGTGAGCTCTGATTTGATTTTTGTTTGGGTTGGCCAGAGGAAATTATCATGAAGACTCTAAAACAGGCAGATGAGCTGAAAAGCATGGTATTTAGCCCAATTAAAAGCTGCTGTAAACACACACATATAAGAAAAGCCTAGACAACGATATTCAAACCAGAATAAGAAAACCATACTTTGAAAAGAATTAAGAGGGAAAAATACTTCACATGCTGAAAAGAAGGCAAAGCCAAAATATGCAGTTGGGGGAGGGCAGAGAAAAAAATGCCACAATGGTGACCCAAAAAAAAAGAGCAGTTAATTTTTAAGATCTATAACTTGAGAAATTTTAAAAGGATTAAATTTAAAGACAAAATAGTTGCCTTTTTCTTTTTTCTTTGAGAAGACAGGGTTTTAAGAGTCTGTCCAATAGAACATTAAACAAAATATTCATGAAGAAGCCGTGGGAACCCTATTACTCAGGGCATTTACAACCAGATAAAACTCAGGTATGCAGGATTTAAATCTAAAAACATCCCATAATAAAAAAGGGAGGCCCCAAACACTTGATGCTGGTTTCCTTTTGTGTTTCTAACTGCTGATACTTTTCTGAGGCTTTTGTAAATATTAAAGGTGCTTGTCACCATTTACTTTGTCAAATAAAAAAGGTAAGCATTTCTTCAACAAATCCTCATCTTTCCAGCTAAAGGATTTTAGAAAGCCAGATGTCTGACATTTTGAAAACGGGTTTGTCAACCAAAGTAACAAAACAGAAAAAAGTAAGCAAAAGCTAAAACCCGAAACCTCTAGGCCATTAATGGCCCCTTCAAAAGAATCGAGAAAATTTTGAATTCTTTCATTTCTCTCATTGACTTCTGTGAGCTTCCTAGTTCATCATAGCTGTTTGGCTGCTGCCTTGTCCACGTGGCCTTTTCCCTTTGATTTCTCTCAGCCCCTAAAGGAGAATGGTTTCTTGATATTGTCTAACACAGATTCCTTCAGGGCATCTGACTTCAGGAAGGTGGCTGTTTTAGTAGCAGGAATAAAAGGAGCGGAGAGAAGGAGGAGAAAAAAAAATGATACAAACAAACAACTCAGCAACAAACCAGCAGTCAGAGTCCCGCAGAGTAACAAAGTTCGGGAGCTGAGGCGGTCCAGAAAGGCCTGGCCTGAAGGCACCCATTGTGAAGGGACATCCAGCACAAAAGGTCTGCACTTCTCAGGGCCCTGCTTGTCCTGCCAGCTTCCTTGCAGAACCGCTTTTGAGAAGGTGAGGCATTTCGCCAGCCTGACTACGGTGGCTGAATAAAGGGAAAGGAATTCGGGACCCGCTGGCAAATACCAGAGGTTGTCGGAGAGCAAGTGGTGAGTCAAAGGGTGACATCAGACTGTGTTATGGGCAGAAGCAAGCCTGACAATGAGCTGCCCTCTGCAGTGGGCTATGGACACAGTGACCACATAACTTACACCCCAAATCGGGGCTAGAATTATAATGGGGCAACAACCCATATAAGCCAGGGCTACCCTATGCAACCTGGGCATTGCTGACCCTAAGAACCCCTCCAGAGTCTAAGAGCCAACATTTAGCTGCCCTCACAATCCACTCCAGAGAAGGCTGGGGCCCCAGGTGAGCTCCTTGACCCTCCTTTGTTGTAGAGGTGAAGAGCCTCTACAATGGCAAAGAGGGTGCACCTTCGCCAACTAAGTGTGGTGGGAAATGGACTGTCCTGACTCTTCCCTCCTCTGGGAGACTCAAAATATCTATATTAGCAAATTCGATCTTCAGAAGGCCCATAGTGAATTACACTACTTAGCATCGTTCCACCCAGGGCTTCCCCCAAGGTGTGTGACCACCAGGAGATCTCTTGTCTGCCCAACACCTAGAACATTCAGGCAGACCCTGCTCTAAACCTCTGGAGGCAAAATGCAGAGGGGAGGCTGGGATCCCAGGCCCTCTTCTCCGGGAGATGGAAGCTGGCAGAGTATCCGAGGCCGCCAGTGCCCCTGAGGAGGACGCCAGCGAGTGTTCAGCTGGGTGAGGTAATGCAAGAACCTACCGAGGCGCAGCCAAATGGCCTGCAGAGACAAGTCTGAAGCCATCCCACGCCATGAGCAGGAAGCCTCTGAGTTCACATTAACACAGGCAGGCCTCCGAGCCCACGTTCATCCATTTCTTCAAGCAAGGATGGCAACAAGGCCTGCGCTTGATACTGAGGAAATGGTGAGCCTGACCCAAACTCAGCTGAGACACAACCTTTGTGTTCCTGTAAGCATTTTCTTCAGGGGGGTGGGGTTGGGGGGGGGGAGTAGGCCTGGGGCTCTACCTCATCCATCCTGCCCTGTCTCTGGCATGCATGCCCTGGAGGAGTGCCTGAGAGGGTGTGGTGCTGCAGCCTCACTCAGGGTTACTCTTGAGTGAGAGGATGAGTTCTGGTAAGGGAGGTGATGGGTTACCACAGAGGCTAGGAGTCAAACCTTGTCGCTAGGTGTGGCCCAGCACTATTGAGGTGGAATGTGCCACCCTGGCATGCATATTATTTCCAGCCAAAAACAATGAAAACCCACCTGCCTAACGAGATTCAGAGAGCCTAGCTAGTGTGGCTCAGTGGTTGAGCATCGACCTATGAACCAGGAGGTCATGGTTCCATTCCCAGTCAGGGCATATGCTCAGGGTTGCTGGCTCAATCCCCAATGTGGGGCGTGCAGGAGGCAGCCAATCAATGATTGCTCTCATCATTGATGTTTCTATCTCTCTCTCTCCCTTCCACTCAGAAATTCATAAAAATATTTTTTAAAGGAGATTCATATAGAAAAACCTGCTTCAGGAAGGGAACCTTAACACATTCACCACAGTATAGTCACCTCAGCACATATGAATAAAGTGTGGCGACAGAGTGAATCCGAGCAAAATTCTCGCCACATTCCTCTCTGTGTCCCATTGTTTCTGGGTGGCCCTGCTGGTATTTGTTTACCAAATATTTGCTCTTTCTCTTCTACCTGTAAATTGCCTATCTCCCCCCAGTCCAAAATGACATAGATACCTCCTTTTGCCTCACTGTCTTTGGAATTTGCTTGCTTCTGTGAATTCCTTGTGCACACGTATTAAAATTAGATTGTCTCCTCGTAGTCTTTGAATTATTTAACCAATTGGAAGAACTAAAGAGGGAAGGGGAAAGTTTTCCACCCCTGACTCAGCCCATGAGGCAGGGGTTGCTGGTTTCATAGACACTGGACAGTTCTCACCAGGATCTTCACAAAATCCCCTAAGGGCATCTCTTTGTGGTTGGGTTCTGCTATCCCTGTTTGTCCTTCATTCTGCAGCTGGAAACACAAACTCACAGGTCTTTCAGAGCATCTCACAGTGAGTTGGTGGACACGAAAGCCCTAGAAAAAGGTCTTCATCATGGGAGGTGGAGATCAAGGAATCCATCATCAATGCCCAGACATCTTCGCTTGGTGCCCAAGGCCCTTCATGGTGCTCTCTGAGATGACTCTCCATTCTCTCCTCCTCCCTCTACTACATCCACTCAGATTCAGCTTCTCTTTGATTCCTAAACATACTGATAGGGGCAGAAATCTAATATTGGGGACCAGTTATAATTGTAAGAAATATGAATCATGCTCTGTTAATCATGATTGCTAAGAAGTCACATTCTAATCTGGCTGGGAGTTGCACCTGGGACCTAGGAGCTCACCTGGAAATGCAGCCCATCCTCTCCACCTGGGAGCTGCCCATTATCATGGAAAGATTAACTATCTTATTCAGACCCCCAGCCTTTGCATACCCAAAGGCCTTTGCAAATCTACAGCCTGTATTACCTATAAACTGCCCATTTGGCATAGCCTTTTGCCTAAGTCCCATATAATCTTTGTGTCTCTACCCAATATAAGCAGCTGGTTTATGGTGGGGGCAGAGCAGATTTTTGTGGATGACCTGCTGCTCTCCCATACTGTTGGCAGTATTAGAATAAATGTGCATATATGATTCAATCCTGTCTCTGCTTAATTGGCTCAAATAGTGACAAGTAGTGCGGACCCATTGATTAACCGGTTACAATATCACTGTTCTCATGATCCTTTGCTTTTCCTAATGCTGTTCCTTGCCAATAATATTCTGTCTCTCTAGCAAAGGTTTACTCATGTACTTTAAGACCCACCTGAGATTCCACCTGTGTAGCTGAACAGGCTTCACTACTGCCCCTGCACCATCTCTACTCAAGCAGAATTTAAGCCTTCCTCCGCTGTGCCCACTTATTACACACCCTACGAGGGTCTTCTTGACTGAACTCTGAGTGCCTAAAGGCAGGCAGCTGTCACCCCAATCCCTTTGTCCTCAGTGCCTACCCTAACACCTACTGCAGTGTCAATGCCCATTAATATGGGGTCACACTGCAGTGTCAATGCCCGTTAATGTGGGGTCACACTGCAGTGTCAATGCCCGTTAATGTGGGGTCTCTTGGAGCAGCAAACAGAAGTCTGTAGAATCACAATCAGAATTCAAACTGTTTTCCTCAGGCCTTAGCATTTTAAATTTAAAAGTAAAAGACACCAGAAGTATGGCTTTATGATCTGAAAAGCATGATCAACATGTTTAAAATGTGGAAATGGGCCAGGTCTTTACAAGCAGGGCTGAGCAAAAGGATATTTGCTGGAGTTGACCATCCTGTCAATTTACATTCCAAGAGAAATGATAGTCAGAATGGCTGAGGCCATTTCAAAGGGAACCAAAACCCACCCACCTCAACCCCCACCCAGGAGTCCTTCCAGGAAGCGGCGCAAACACTGGGCCAGACAGACACCTTCCGCTCAAGGAGGAGGGATTTCCACAATGGAGGAAATACCGGGCATGGGGAGGAGGTAGGGACTGAAGTGAGAAAGAAAGGAAACCAAGGAGAATAACAGTGTCTGGGAGGTGAGAAGAGGACCAGAGGACTTGACAATAAAAACTCCCAGAGCTGAAAGCTGCCCTGCAGTCCCATCAGAGAGGAAGGGTGCAGCCCAAGAAGTCCTCGGGGCCCACAGCCTAGAACTCAGGAGCAGGAGCGGCAAGGGCTCACCCTCAGGCTGTACAGCTCAGTAAGCAAGCCTGGATTTCGGAAGTTCTCTGGTTAATTTCCAGCCATCAAAATATAGCCCAAGACTCTGTAAAAATCTCCCTAAAACATTCCACATGTTCCCCAAGGCAGAGGGTAATTGTTATGAACAAATCCACACAAATGCTTATGCCAAGAGCAACACACTGAGAATAAAGAAGAAACAGGAAGCACGAAAAGGGGGACTAGCTGGAAACCTGAATGACAGATGTGGGCAAAACCAGAGGGAAGTGGAACTTAGCACCTTAGAGGCTCCTCGCTATGGAGAAATGTCCAGCACAACAGCCCTGAAGGGTATTTTCATCCTGGGGGACACTCAGGAGTGATGCTTCTGCTTCTGCTGCTGCTGCTGCTGCTGCTGCTAAGTGTGGGTAGATCAGGGTCACAGCTGCAGAATCAGTCCCTCCGGGCACAGCCTCCAGGACTTGCAGGGACATCATCTAGGACAGTGATGGCGAACCTTTTGAGCTCGGCGTGTCAGCATTTTGAAAAACCTTAACTTAACTCTGGTGCCGTGTCACGTATAGAAATTTTTTGATATTTGCAACCATAGTAAAACAAAGACTTATATTTTTGATATTTATTTTATATATTTAAATGCCATTTAACAAAGAAAAATCAACCAAAAAAATGAGTTCGCGTGTCAGAGGTGACACGCGTGTCATAGGTTCGCCATCACTGATCTAGGACAACCCATTCTGTCTCTGCATCCCCTCCACAGGGCTCCTTCATGTTGAGGAGGAAACTGGTCCTGCAAGGCGTGTCAGGCCATAGAAACTGTGAACAATGATGGGGGGGGGGGGGGGGGGGGGGGGGGGGGTTGTGATGCTGGTGCCAGCACGGACCATCGGACCATGGGATGTGGCCTGACACTGGGGGCCTTCCTGCAGGGCCACGAAGGGGGCAGGGGGCATATCTGCAATATAAAGACCCCAGCGGGATATACATAGACATGCTCTCTGCGTGTTTCTTCACTCTGATTTGTAAATGATTCCCAGAGTCCACTAGTGTTAATAAACGGGGTCCCTCCCTTTCTCTAGGAAGCGTGCTTGGTATTTCTTTGCTCTTCTGTAACAATGTGGTCAGATGGTTTCTGCTTCACCACTTTCAGGTGCCTTGACTTTATAGGAAGTTCTTCCTCCTAATGAGCCAATATTTTCCCCTGGAGAGAGGGGAGGAGGAGGGAAAGTTGGGCGCTAACCAAGTAGGCTACTCTTCCCCATGACGGGCTCGCAGGTGGAGGAAGCTAAGTCTAATGTCCACAGTAAACATCCCTTTGTTTTCTGTAACATAAGTCCCAGTCTGTCACTCTCCTTTCCAATGTCCTGAGACACGCCCTGGTTGGAACTGAGTGCGGAAGTCCTGGGGGCCAGGCCTCACTCTTTCTACCATTGTGCAGCCATTAGTAGGCTATTCTGGTGCAATAGCAGCCATATCTAGATGCATAAAAACAAGAGTCATCCCCCTAGCCCCCCCCAAAAGTCAGCTGAGAAGTTTTTGTTGTTCCTACCACAAATCTATGGTGAGGGTATCAAAGCCAGCATAGCTACTCTTGGACAAGCATCACCTTTCTCCTCTCCTCCCCCTCACTTTGGTCATTACTGAGATTTAACCTTGTTTGGGAGTCTCCACCTCTTCAGTTCTCTATAAGTGCAGCTGTTCACCCTCCCAAGGAAATCTTCACTCTGAGAGTGGCCCTCACCACCAATATGTGCCCCTAAAACAGAAGCGTTCCCAAAGAGCACCATGGAAGAGTGAGAGGTACGAGTAAGCAAACCTTAATAACACGAGAGCCCAATCTACTGAAATTGGAAACAGGTAGCCTCCCAGACCAGGCAGGAATGGCTGGATCCCATGACCTCCAACACCAGCCCCCTGAGACCTTCCTCCCTCTTAGAAATCCTTGCTGGCATTTAAGGTCAGGAATCCAGCCATGTCTCTTAATGAAATCAAACCCCAGCCCTTCAAAGCTGGCTATGGCCAGAAACTCTTCAAACGGAAAGCAGCCAACAGGAGCCAGGGCTGTAAGATCCAACCACATGAAAACAAATGGTTCCTTGCTTTCGGGCAACACCTTACCATTTATTGACCATTTTTACGTTCATCTCATTTAGTTCTCAGCATAATCCAGTGATATAGGTAGGGCAGGAGTTATTTTCAGATGAAGAAACTGAGGTCTGGAGGAGAGGAAGTGATCTTCCAAATTTATACAACAAATCAGAGAATGAGTTGATTCTAATGAAGGTCTCTAGTCTCTTTCTGATGACCGTGCACTGATATACTAACTATCTTAAAATGTACCCATCTTAAACACCTCATGGATACAGCTGCAGCCCAAGGAAAAGCCCTTAAAGTTGGCACTTTCTGGGGACTTAATTGGGCTCAAAACAAGCAGCTTCTGTCCTGCAGCTCCAGCCCCGAACCCATGATGGCGCAGTGACATCCTTGAGATAAAAGCCATCTGTGTAGGGCCCGCAGGAGCACACAGCCAGCCACACCCTGAGGCATTGCAGGCCCCGCTGACTCAGGAGGAGCATTCCCACGGGTGACCACAGTCTGCTCCAGGCTGTTGCCCAGGGAGACGAGAGAATCAGCAAGCAAAGAGCTGCCTGCCCTGCCCAGCCTCTCAGGGGCAATAGCTTAGCCCTGAAGCTGGCAGGCACCCACCACTTGGGTGTGACTCGGCTGGGTGCCCAGCCCTGCAAGCCTGTCCAGGTCTCACAGTTCCTGGTAACACCCTCATGCTTCACCCTCTTGCATTTGGGAGAAGAGTCATCAATCTGGCAGCAGCCCAACTCAGCAGCTGATTGGGACAGGGAAAGGCAGAGATCTTCACCAGACCAGCCCTTCTTCCATGAGCTTATTCAAATGCGAGGTTACTGTTGCAAAGGACTGAACAACAGAGCATTTTCTCATCCACAACAGGAATACATTTAGTGCTCTTCTGATTAGCAACCTGGAAAGGCATTCCTGTAGATGTTATTCAGCAAGCGTTTACCAGATGTGTAGTCACACAACGTGTGATGAGGGGATGGCCATGTGCAAAGTGGAATATAAAAATACCAGAGAGAGTACTAAGCTTCCTCAGTTCAAATCCCAAGTCTACCTATTTAATAGCTGTGTGACCTTGGGCATGTTACTCAACTTCTCTGTGTGTCAGTTTTCTTATCTGCAAAATGGGGGTGCTAGTACCTAGCTTAAGATGGTTATACCCCAAGCACTTAAAAAACTAAAAACACTTGGGCATGTGGCTCGGTAGTTGAGCATTGACCTATGAACCAGGAGGTCACAGTTTGATTCCTGATCAGGGCACATTCCAGGGTTGTGGGCTCCATCCCCAGTAGGGGGTGTGCAGAAGGCAGCTGATCAATGATTCTCTTTCATCATTGATGTTTCTCTCTCTCCCTCTCCTTTCCTCTCTGAAATCAATTATATTTATATCCAGATAGATAGATAGATAGATAGATAGATAGATAGATAGATAGATAGATATACCTTCCCTACACTTGCCCATCTCTTGATGAGATCTGGTTAAATTAATCTACAATCTTCCAGGATGGAACTCCTAGGAGTGACACTTAGAAAGCCAATAGCAGAAGGGTCATGAAGACAGGTATTTCTCAAGTAGGTGGGGGATCCAGGTCCAAGAGCAAAGCAATCACCTTACTGGTAGTTAGACGTACAGTGTTTCTGTAAAGTAGTTTTTATTAAAGAAACTATTTTGCAGAGTCAGTCTTCTTTGGACCATCTTTCTTTGGAAAATCTTTCTTCTTTGGAATATCTTTTCTTTGGTGGCTCAGAAAAGAAGGTTTTATTATTGAAATAGCATCTAGCAACTACCTCAAGCTGAGACATGTTAGAAATATCTGTGCTTCCATCCAACTGTGTAGCAAGCCTCCCACACTGCATAATTTATCCTAATGCTTGTTTCTTCCCATCTTCAGCAATGTTTTCTATATGTCTTCTAAATATATTTGCTGACAAAGGAATGCATTTTAGCTTGACATCAAATTTTCTACACATTAGAGCAGCCAGTTTTACTGTGGCGTGACTCGAAAAAGGCTTCTACACATTTATTATTACATGTTTGTGAACTATGGGATTGAGTACCACATGTCTTGAAACCTTGCTGAAAAAACCATAGAGGCTTGTCTTCATGTTTGGTGTGCTTTCTTTTTAAATATCATGGTAATTATAATAGTCTCATGCCATGATTAGCTAACATCTCAAGGTCCAATGTATGCTCTAGGTGAGGTGTAATGCTAATGGTAGCAGACATTTCAAATATAGTCTTCTTTGTAGTAATTTTCAATTCAGTTGTCTTTTTTTATTTGTTAATTTATTGATTTGAGAGAGAGACACAGAGGGACACACACAGAGAGAAAACACACATTGATTTGTTGTTCCACTTACGTCTGCATTCGTGGGTTGATTCTTATATGGGGATCGAACCCGCACCTTGGCATATCGGAACAACATTCTAACCAATTGAGCTACCCAGCCAGGGTTTCTTGTTAGCTCTGATTAGGTTGTCATTTTTTTCACGCCTGGTACTGTGACAGACGCAACTCATACATGATGTTGAAGAAGGGTCACCTCTGTCACATTCCTGGTGTTTGCCTGTTCTTGTGTTATCTTTGCTTTCCTATTTCATTGCAGGAACTGTTTTAAGCTGCCCGCTGATCTTGTGAGTACTGGTTTGGTAGATAATACAAGTAGATAGACATCTACAAATGTAGTTATTAAGGTCCAGATGAGCTGCATTATATTGCAATAAGCTGAATGAAACTAAATGAAAATGTCAGGGGACCCAGGCCCTCCTTCTCCATCTTACATCTTGCCTTCTTCCTTGAGGACACCTCATAGACTTCATGTGGACAGAGATGGGGGGCGGGGGGGGGGCCCCCCCCCCCAGTGCACAAATTTTTGTGCACCAGGCCTCTACTATATATATATATATATATGGTACTCAGAATGCAGTAAGACTTTGATACATGTTAGCTACTATTACAATAATATTTTTAATAGATCTTTTTAATATCCCAAGAGATGGGAACTATTACTATCCCCATTTCATAGGTGAGAAAATGGGATCAGAGGCCTTAAGCAAGTTTCCAAGGTTACAACACTAATAAGAGGCAAACTCAAGACCCTAAGCAAATTTGTATGGGTCCAAGCCCCATGCTCTTATTTACTGCTCAGAACAATGCAGATACCTCCCAAGAACTCATTGTCATATACAACAGGAGAGTATTCGTATTTGTTTTGTGCCTATTAAGTGCAAGACACTTTGCTGGGGCTTTACATAGATTAACGTAAGCAAACAGATAACTCTCCTTCAAATCAAAATGTGATTAGGGCCTTACCAAGTGCCACTGAAAGTCAGAGGGCAAGTGTCGCTCTGCCTATCTCTGAAGGCCCCACTCACCTTGGGCTCTTCTTCTCTCCTCTGCTCCTGTGATATCTCCGTGGCAACCAACTGGCCCTAATGGAAGTAGGCTCAAGCAGACAACCTTAGCATACTTCCTTTGTACTAGTCTGATTTCACCAAACAGCAAACCTATAAAACCAAGCTACACATAAATAAGCGTTTTATTTAGGTTTCCCCACCCCCAACCCCAACCCCCCCGATTTTCAGCACTCTGGTACTAGCTGTGCCCCAGTTCCATGCTCAGTAACAAATATGGACTTAATTTTTTTTCTTACCCATCCTAATGGGAAAAATAAATTGTAACTCTATGCATTTAAATAAACACTATTACTTAGGATACTAAGCACTAAGAAGAGATGGGAGATTTCAAGGGGAAGATATCTTCACTACAACCTAAAAACGTGATTTTAACAACAGTATTTATCACAAAGGCTGGAGAAAACCATTCAAATGCTTCTTCAAGAAAACTGGGTCAGCATTAAAAGGTCAAGAAGTTTGAAGTGCTCTTTTTTTTTTTGCAATAACATAAACCTGCACATTCAGTCTTATTCAATTTTGTCTCATATATATATGCAAACACACAAATGCATACATACCAAAAGCAAGAAATTCATCAAAATATTATTGGTGGCTACCTCTGGAGCATCGGTTAATGGTGATTTTATTTTCTTCTTTATACATTTCTATATTGTGCAAGTTGTATATAGTGAGTCTGTTATTTTTATAATCTAGAAGGATAACCAAAATTACTATTTCAGTTTTAAATTAGTACAAGAGAAAACAGTTCTATTCACATGAGCAACCAAGCCTGTGAAAAATCTAAGAATTTAACTAAAATAGAAAAAGAAGTAATTCAGAAATTACTTAATGACTATAAAGGGAGAGTAGTATATAACTTGTATTTATAAAAGCTCAGATTTTGCAAGTACTAATGATGCATCAGCAATACACTCTGGCTCTTTGTGTCCATTTACAAGAGGTATAACGGATGCAAATATGTCTCTAGTTTTAAGCAATGGTGTTTAATCTTGAGGAAGGGGGTCATGAGATTCAGAAGAGAGTGCCTCAAACAATAAACCTTCCCCCAACAATGATGATAGAAACACACACACACCACAAAGTTTATATATAAATTTAGAATCTTCCTGGTCCCTGACACCCATCCTTACCTCCCCCCAGAATCCATGAAACACAGGTCAAGAAACTGCTTCACCAATTTTCTCCTCACCCTCCAGTGTGGCTCAGTGTGTCGAGTGTGGGCCTGTGCACCAAAAGGTCGCCAGTTCAAATCCCGGTCAGGGCACTTGCCCAGGTTACACGTTCAGTCTCCGGTTGGAGTGCTTATGGGAGACAACCAATCCATGTTTCTTTCTCTCTCTCCCTCTCCCTTCCTCTCTTTCTAAAATAAATAAAAACTTTTTAAAAAAGGAATTTTCTTCTATTAGTTTCCCCTAAGTTTTTAATTATGAATTATTTTAAATTATGAATTATTTTTAATCCTCTCCATTCAAACTGGACTTGTTTTTTCAACCTGATGGCTTTCTATCGTGATTTCTAGATGCTAGAAAATTGTTGAGTTCAGAGGCTTAAAAAATATACACCTCATCCCTCCCTCACCATCACCTCCATATGATCTCACAATACAAACTCAGCACGTGGCATGCAGCTGTGTGTGTGGCTATCCCTTTGACATAGTGATTTGATGATTTGCTCCCCGACTAGCCTGAGCTCCTTGAGAACAGCAACCCTGTCCTTTTCTACTTCGTGTCCTCTGTACCTACATGTCAACTCTTCGTCCCCATTACTATGAATGTGACTTTATTTGGGAAAAGGCTCTTTGTGAATATAATTAAATTAAGAATCTCCAGATGAGGTCAGCTTGGATGACCCAGGTGGGCCCTCAATCCAATGACAATCACCCTTATAGGAGACACACGGAGGAGAGACACTCCGGAAGAAAAGGGCCGTGTAAAGCCAGAGGCTCACAGTGGAGTCATGCACCCACAAGCCAAGGAATGCCTGCGGCCACCAGAAGCTGGAAGAGGCTAGGAAGGATTCTCCTCTGGGGAATTCTAAGGGATCAAGGCCCCGCCAACACCTTGATTTCACGCTCTGGCCTCCACAACTTCCTATTGTGTTATGGTAACTTGTTACAGCAGCCCTAGGACTCTGACATACCCTAGCAGCACCATCCTGGTAGATAATTTGAGCAAGGCACACTTGCTTAAGAATGGAAAAGGCTGAGGGTGTGGCTTGTGCCTCTCGCATATCCTACAGATGAGGAAGCATCTCTGGAGGCCACTGGACTCTGGCTGACAAATATGTAAGCTTCATTATTCTGCTGTCGACTGAACCGTTTGTTCCTTTAATGAGGTGTTTGAATCTCACTTTATATTCATTGTTCTGCCCTCCTCGATTTTACTGTAAGTGACTGAATTGACTTTTGATGTATCGCCAGCACACCATAAATTATGAGCCTCTTTCTTTAAGGTTGGGAAGGGGAGGAACTCTACTTCCCTGTTCAGTTATTTCAGGCGAGGGTGGGAGCAGGTTTTCTGTGCCAGCAGCATCCTGATTACGATTCAGGATGTGCGGCTAAAGGCAAACAGTTCCTCTTCAAATTCAATCAAATAGGAAGGAGCAAAGGCCCAAACAAGAAAAGCCTGGTTCTCTTTGTGTGCACAGCCAAGGGGTCCTGGGAAGCTCGGGAGAGATGCCGACCTATCTCAGGCTTAGCAAGACTGAACTTGCACGATACTCAGGAAACTCCTGCACTTACTCGGCACAGGCTTCCAATTACATCCTGGAAGATCCCAAACCTGCCACAGTGGAGGTTATTTACAGGCTATAAGGGCAGAGGTTGGTCAGGATTAAAACATACCTCTCTCTCTCTTTTTAAAATCTCTTCTCCTTGGAAAAAATTCTATATGTAACATCCATGATGTTGATTATGGCTACTAAGCACCCAAATAATGACTCTGCGGACATTCTGTTTTGTTGATACGTGGTACAACTCAGAACCCTAATTTTTCACTCAATAAGTCATGACCCTTTAATGGATTCAGAGATCAATTTTGTGAGAGGAGCCAGCACTTTTGCTGAAATGAGAGAGAAGACAATAGAAAATACCAGAATGTATCTTGCGCACTAAGGGTAAGTACTGTACTGTGAAATGCTGCTTTAGCTTCATATGTAGGTATGTGTCACTGACTCCTCATTATGAGTCCTTTTCTGAAAAAGTATGGAAGCCACTGTCTTATAGAATCTACGCCACCAAACCCAAAGCACTGCTTCCCCTTGTCCACGGCCCAGCTCTTGCGAGCCCTGTTTGCAGCGACGATGAGGAGCTCAGCTAGTGAGAACAATTCATCACACGCCTCGTGAGACAAGTGGCCATTGGAAACCAACGACCATCCTTTCCCATCAATCCACGGAGTGCCTTCTTCCTGTGCCAGCCCCACCCTGCCTGAGGCTGGGGCCCTGGCCTCCTGGGTCCTTATTTCTACACCTTGGTAGAACGTTACCCATTCACCTCCATCTCCCTGGGGCCCACTGTTCTTCCTCTGAAGTCCTAGAAACTCCACAGCCTTTCAGTTACTCTGAAACAGACTCACACACAGAGCTCCTGAAGTCTTTGAGGAGATAAAGGAACCACCTTGATTTCTTTCACGGACCATCTTTTTCTAGATCAATGTGTCCAATTTCCCCTTTTGCCATTTTGCCAGGTAACCAGTCACTCTGGCCTCCATCAAGGATTCTCTCTCACCCATGCGTTTGCTGCCTCTCCTAGCCCCTGCTCCCATACCCTGGCCAGCGTCCCACCACTGTGCACTGTCCCCTGCAGGGCCTGCACCATGGATCTGCTGTGGGCTTTCTGATCACACCTAATTAAGAACTATAACTAATTAGACTGGCCGGGTGGTATAGACTGGAGCATTCATTTTAGCAGCAGCAGAACTGCGTCCAAGTTTTGGTGCTGTTGCTTTACTGGCTATTGACCTTGAGCAAGTTGCTTAACTTCTCTAAGCCTCATCTGGAAAATCAAATAATGCTAACACCCATCTCAAGGGAGTTGCTGAAGCCTGTTTTTGTTTTTTGTGGTTTTTTTTTTTAAAGATTGGTGGAAGTTTCTGTGATGAATCCTTCTTGTGCATCTTATGAATGGATTTCCAAAAAAAAAAAAAAAGTCTTTATTCTTTCAATGCTTTCAGAATTCTGTATTACCTGGGGGAAATGTATAAAATGGAGACTTTCTGGAAAATATGTATTGTCTAAGGAGTCAAGCCATTCTTGATTTTTCATCGGTTCTCAACCTGTGGGTCGAGACCCCTTTGGCAGTCGAACGACCCTTTCATAGGAGTCGCCTAAGACCATCCTGCATATCAGATATTTACATTATGATTCATAACAGTAGCAACATTACAGTTATGAAGTAGCAACGAAAATAATTTTATGGTTGGGTCACAACATGAGGAACTGTATTTAAAGGGCCAGAAGGTTGAGAACCACTGCTTTAGATTGACAGAAAGCAAAAAAAAAAAAGAAATGAAATGAAGGAAGAGAGGGAGGGAGCAAGGGAGGGGGGAGGGAGGGAGGCAAAATAAAATTCTATGGATGGTCTGACCTGCAACAGTGCCACGGGTCTTCTCATTTTTGCATTAACACCAGACCATGAACATCTCTCCGCCAGCAGCACTATCCGCTTTGGCGGGGCTGTAAATCCGTTCCAGCATGAAAGATCCACTTAATGGAAAGCAAGTGTGCAGAGGAAAACACTGCACTCACATCTTCTCATGAATTCTTTATGCAAAGAAGAAACGATTCAATAACCAAAATAATCAATCTTATATTGAAGGAACTGGGATTGGTCTTTTTTGTAAGGCCATGGTTGGAGCCTTATCTAAACGTAGACCTTTTTCTTGGAACAGCAAGAAACAAATGGAGGCACCACATTGTTGGGTCATCAGCAAGTGGCAATTGCTGTGCGAGGCCAGGGGATGGCCTTGGCATGTCCATCCCTCGGTCGTGGTTGAACCTGAGTGCTAACAGTGGTGGATCCTGAGGAACCAATCTCTCCAGGTGCCCTCATCTGCACACGCGTTACTGAGTAGCCAGCGCTGCCAATACTGAGTCTTTCATTTAATCTCCCACCACCCTGCTTGAAGGGAAGAGATTATTAATTTCCGTTCAGAACTGGCTAGTGATAGCAGGGCTTCCATTTAGTCCCATGCTTTCCCCCAGTGCTGTAGGACTAAGCTGTGATACCTCCCGGAGAAATGCTCTTCCTCAGAAAGTGTAGACTAGCTCTTCTCCTTTGCCTAAAACAAACAAACCGTCCACAGGGTCCAGTCTCTTCTGTCTTAAAGTTGTTATGTACATCAGCATATTGAACAGCATATTGAAAGTAACACAAATAAAACATAAAATAGGGTAGTTGAAATTTTCCAAATTAAGCGATCGGAATCCACTCTATGTCTATACTCTGTGAGAATACTAGTACGTGAAAGCTTCCTGGGGGGTTCCTCTTTGCTTCCATCAAATTCCCATAGGCATCAACGAACCAGAAAATTGAGAATGACTGAAAGGTAATTGCAACATAACCAGGTTGGGCTTGTCTGGACACCAAATTCAGCTCTGAGCTTCCCGGTCACCAGGGGAAAATCAACAAAGTAATGATGGTGCAAGGACTTTTCCATAGAAAATCTCTCTCCCTCTCTCTCTCTCTCTCTCTCTCTCTCTCTCTCTCTCTCACACACACACACACACACACACACACACACACACACACACACACTTGGAAGCCAAATTAGCATTGGCCCCTCAACCTTGTGGAGTTAAAAGGCAAGACCTGTAGCTTGGAAAGCTCAGACTCTGCACACACATGCTAGAAGTGTTCATCAAGTGTTTTTCCAAAAGGTCCTACATGGTCCGTTTTCATAAATAGAAAACTCATGGATTTCATATTAACATTCAAATAGTTCACTTGCTGGAAAGCTGAAGAAGTGTTTAATCTCTCAGCCATAGATAGGCCCTGCCTGCCTGACCTGGTTTACTCTGTTCATCTATTTTGTTTTTCTAAATATATTTTTATTGATTTTTAGAGAGAGGAAGGGAAAGGGATAGAAAGATAGAAACACTGAGAGGGAGGAACATCATCGGGAACAGGACCAACGACCTCTTGGTTCCTGGGTCGACGCTCAACCAACCACTGAGCCATACCAGCTGGGCTGTTCATCTGTTTACTACACCTTTCTTCAGAGCTGGTACAGGGGTGAGTGCCGCCTCTGCCAGGTCTATAACCGAGATAAAAAATAAAGGGGCTTTTAGTAGAAGTGGGGGTTTTTAGAGTGGGGGGGGGAGACTTTTCTTTAGTCCTGGGGTTCTCTTTCCCTCTCTTACTTAAGCCCTGGAGAAAAAGAAGTTAAAAACACATTCCTGAGCAAGGCTAATTCACAAAGCCAGCTGAACCACAAAGCCTCCCCCAAGGCCTAAATCCCTCCTCTGAGTTGGTTGGTCTGATTGTCTGGAGTTAAGGGGTTCTTTCCTCTGGGCCCTTTGAAATAGCCATAATTAACACTTACACCGAGGTTTATGGTACAATGGTATTATTTACAGCAAGTCAGCAAACTATGTCCTGCGGGGGATTCGTAGTTGCAACAGAGACCATATGTGGAGCAAAGCCAGAGCGAGTACCCACTGGCCCCTTCCAGAGGTTTGCCAGCCCCTCCACACGCTCTCCTTGATCCTCACAACCGCCTGCCAGAAGCAGCCTCTTGATCTGGTGGTCACATGACTTGAGTATGAACAAGGATTTGAGATTCCTTCTGGCAAACTACCTACAAAGAATACCA
>NW_005365371.1:6461789-6467912 GCF_000412655.1 Myotis brandtii | reverse complement strand
GGTGACCACAAAAAGGGGAAAAGGATTCAAGGGGAAAAAATTCCGTCGTGTCACAGTACTCCCAATGAACAAAACTCCCAGATGCTCCCACCGCCGCTCCTCACACGCCCCCTCTCGCATCTGCATCCCCTAAATCTCCTGTGCACACAGTGGTGGGGAGGAGCCAGCCTGCACCAGCTCATGAGAGGCAGTTGCGTGCATCTTGTCCCAGCTCCAGGTCAGTGGCCACACACTGGGAGTTTGATATCAGCCATGATAGGAATATCTATACCAAAAATCATCAGGAGCTACAAATCAGTGCGATCCTCCACCACCACCACCACCACCACTCACCAGAGCTGATTGTTAAACACTGCCCAGCAACCATGGCATGTACATATGTAAGTATGGATGGATAATTTCACATAAATGGTACCATGTGTGCATTGTGCAGGATGCTGGGTGCAGAGCCTGTATGCTGTACCCCCTGCCTTCTCCCCAACCCACCTCCAACTGAAGGAGTGTTGGCTACTGACAGCTCAGATCCCAGCTAAGTCTCTCTCTCCTTAGCAATTGCTTGGAGCTGAAGGGAACTGTCACACCTCAGGTTTGCTCCCTTCCCTGGCACCCTCCATGCAACTACTAGTCAATGCCGGGGTGAGAAAGCCAGGTGCACCTCAATTCAGAACAACTCTAGCTCCAAATATACAGAGAGAGAGAGAGGAAAAAAGAGAGAGGGAGAGAGAGAGGCCCAGTTGCCCACCACCAACTTCTTTTTTCTTCATCATCTTCTCCTATTTTGAGTTATCTATTTCAGTTCATTTTTTTCTTTCATTTGCTTGAGTTTCTTTCTAGAGTGTTTTCCTCAGACAGGTGCCTGGATACCTGGTTAATACTTCTTTCCCCTCTTGACCAGCAAGAAGTATTTTGGCTAGCTCTGGAATGTTATAGATGTCTTCAAGTTCCCATTAATATAGGTGTGAAACATGACACCTATCTCTTTCCTTTTCCTGTGTAATTAATGTTTTTCTCCTTGTATTGAAATGGGCAAGAGGCTCTCTTTATACCTGCTGTTCAAGAGTTTTATTGATATGTGGCTTTCCTTCCTGGTGACCCCATGAGTTCTCTTTAAACCTCAGACCCAACTCTTTTTGTCACCTGTCTAATTATCCCCTCTCCTTCATTGGTTTTTTTTTTCTCCTCCTCCTGGAACTCCTATTATTGACATCTTAGGTCTCCTGGGTCTAACTTCCTAGTCTCTTATTTTGCTCTCATGATTTCCATCTCTTTTTATTTTTAATTTTTATTTTTTTATTGATTAAGTTATTACGTATGTGTCCTTATCCCCTCTTTTTATTTTTGTTCTATGTTGGGGTTATTCTCACACTTGATCTTCTAAATCCAAATTATTTTCTGTTTTAATTTATCCAATGAGTAGTTTAGTTAAAATGTTTTAGATCCAGGATTTATTATTATTATTATTATTATTATTATTATTATTATTTTGTACTGCGTTTGAATGTCCTTGTTGCTCCTGCTCAGGCTGTCTACTCTTGCAGTGTTTTTTCTGGTGGGTTCTCCTTCTCCCTCTCTTTGCCTGCTGAGCCCAGTTTTCTCTTATTTGTTCTCTGAAGCCCAGGGCCAGCTTCTGGGCCTTCCTTAAGTGGTAACACACTATAAGAAGCTGCATGTAGGGAGTCTGTCCTGATCAAGGCTCCACAGGAAGGAAGCCACCCTGTTCTGTCTCCCAGGTTCAGCTTCTTCTCAGCCACCTGGGACCAGGGGACTCACTCTTGCTGAGGTAGCTTAAGGCCCACACATCCCCACATTCTCCGTCCATTGGCTCAAAGGATGAAAGTCCTGCGCCAGCTCCCTCCAGGTCTCTAACAGAGCCAGGCTCACTCTTGCTCCTCCAGGCTCCACCTTCTTCATTCCCAGGTGTCTCCTCAGGAGAACTACCAAATTGGAGCTGGGAGTCAAGGGCAGCCAGGGCACCAGCTTATGAAAATCTCCATCACACTCCCAACCTCTTAATATAAATAAAGGACAAACTTGATCTGCTGTCCCTGGCTTTGCCTCATTTACTTCTAAGATGATGAAACTCTTTATTCCCCACTGGTTTCTTTGGGGGAAGGCCTTCAGAGTTGTGTACATTCATGACATTTTAAAAAAGATTTTTAGAGAGAGAGGAAGAGTGGGATAGAGAGAGAGAGAGAGAGAGAGAGAGAGAGAAACATTGATGTGAGAGCAAAACATCTATCAGCTGCCTTCTACATGCTTCCAATGGAGGGATCAAACCCTAACTGGGAATCAAACCAGCAACCTTTGGGTGCACAGGACGATGCCCAACCAACTGAGCCACACTGGCCAAGGCTTAACAAAATATTTATTATTTTTGTTAATCCTCACTTGAGAATACTTTTTCCATTGATTTTTCAGAGAGAGTGAAAGGGAGGGGCGGGGGAGAGAGAAAAAAAGTCAGTGTGAGAGACACATATATTAGTTGCTACTCACAAGAACCCTGACCAGGGCTGGGGATCAAACCTACAATCCAGTTATGTGCCTTTGACTGGGAATCATACCTGTGACCCTTTGATGCATTGGCCAACACTCTAACCACTGAGTTACACCGGCCAGGGCAAAATACTTTTAAATCAAGGGATTTACTTTGAAATTGTGCTCACTGGGGAAATAACTGGATGAGAAAGGCAGATTACAAAAATGCATATATGTGTGCATGTATATGTGTAAAATTTTCCACATCCACACATATATAATGATGGATTTACAAATCATTTTATTGTCTAATATTTCTTGAAAAAGAAATATTCTTGATAAAGATATAAGAATTGTTCTGTCCAGTTGCTAATTCAGCAAAATACAGTGGAAGATGTAGTTTGGTGTCACAGCACTTTTAGAGAGTGTGAGGAAAGCGGGCACAGAGCCGCTGGCCTGCCATCTCATTGTCTGCGCAATGAGAACGTGTCTGGGGAACGCCATGCTCTCGGTGGACTCACCAGTAACCTATGGGGGCAGAGGAGGCCCATAGACAGAAGAAGCTTCTTGCTCAGAGTCACACAAGACACCCCCTATCTAGGATGGACCCAGGCCTGACATGAGGTTCAGAAGCAAAATTCAGCCATCCCGGATGTCCCTGGTCTCCCCGGCTCTCCAGTGCTGGCCCCAGTTGGACAGGCTCTTAGAGCAGAGCCAAGTCTAGTTCCCTGCCGAATCTCCAGCACCAGAAACACTGTCTGGCACTTAGCGGCTGCTCATCAATGTTGGCAGAATGAATGAATGATTGCAAGACCTCTCAGCTCACTTGATACAACTATAGGACATGTGAGTAGACGGCACTGCTTGCTTTGGGCCATCGTTGGGCTTGCAATTCCATCTATGTGAGGGACCAAAATTTGAGATGTATAGAAAAAAATGGGGTTCACCCTTGGACTTGTTGAGGAAGATTTCCGCCCCCGCTGGTTCATACGATGGGCTCCTTTCAATGAGCTGAGCTGCTGGTCAGTGGACGTGACCTGGAAGGGGCTGGCTGTTTCCTGAGGAGGGTGGATCTGAAAGGGTCCAGGCTGTCTGTGAAGACAGACTGCATGTCCTCTAAGTAGCCTTCTAATTCAGACTCTTGGCAAATGTAATTCCTGGTTGGAAAACCTTCTGCAAATGTGTCCCTTTCTTCCAAAAATATTCTTCAACCCTGAAGTCATTGCTGCACCCATTAAATCTCTCCTCTGAGGCAGCCAAATACTACTATGATCCAAGGGAATGCTGGGTGTGTTCTTGCAACAACGGGGGAAGCGAGAGGCATCTCGGAAGAAAACCTCCTTTGGGCCCCTGGACTGGCCTGGGATCCGTGAAGGAGAGTCTTATTCTTATGGAATGTGCCCCTGGTCTGTTCTACGGGCATCTGACGGGCCTGTTCCCAGGCAGACATGTGGTGGGATGGGTGATATTTCGAGTACTTAACAGCCTCTCCTGTATGGCACCAGCCACTCTGAAGCAGCGTGTTGCTGCTGGAGACAGGGCATAAGCAGGATCTGCAGGATCTCTGTGTGTGGGGGCTGGATCCTGGGGAAGTCCCACAGTGGGGGCTGAGCAGCCAGTGCAGGGCAGCCCTCACGACGCTAGAAGCAGCACTCGTTAACAGGCGGTACAGAGGGCTTTCAGTATTTTAAGAACCAGTATGGCCGTACCAGTGCACCCCAGCTCGACATCAGCCCTGCTCTGAAACCCCTTCTGAGCAAGGCTGACCGTCTGGCAGAGGCCGCAACCCCATTGCTCCAAGCCACGTTTTATGGAGTTTTTTTTATTAGTCTCTCCTGTAACCCATAGCCACATCATAAAATTAAACACCCCATTCTGCACATCAAGTCCACGGACTTCTAGATCCCTGATTAGCACTGGGCTTTTCCCTCTGGGGGTTGTATTACAGTAACATTATAACGGACGGAAAAGGAATCTTTGCTGGAAGCAGTCAAATCCTTCAGGCTAACTCAGCTTATGCCGCACTCACAGCGTGTCACCCTGTCCTCAAGCCCCTTCGCCAGCTTCCTGTCAACCTCAGTCTGCTTCTTCCATTCCTGCCCTTCCCCACTCATCCCTGTGGGTCCCCTCCCTCTCCCAAGCCCCTTCCATCTCTCGGGAGGACATAGAGCCATGGGTGCTCAAATGCTTGCCTGGAGTCACCAGTCAGGGTAACCCCAACTCACCCCTGAGAATAAATTTAGCCTGTGGGTGATATCCCACATGGAGAGGTTATCTTTAGCCTGGCAGAGGTTGGGAGTCAGTCTGGGCCATGATGGGAAAGAGCAGAGGGAGCGGGGAGGAGGAAAGGGGAGTTAATACCTGCGAGTCTACAATAGCTGTGCTCAAGTGTACTCAGGTGGCCGAGAACTGAAAATCATGAGTGTGCTTCCTGAAACCTGAGGCTCTTCCGGGAACACCTGGGAATAATGGTCTGTTTCGTTCCACCCATGAACTAGGAACCATTTTAATAGCAGAAAATATGGCTACATTATGGGCAGGCAGTATAAAACCACAAGCACACATGTTCTCTAAAAAAGGCAACAAACTCAGCATGATCGGTGGTTTTCAAGCTTCCCCATTCAGATCTGTTTACTACTTGTTCATTAGTCTCGTTGCCTGCAGGTGTTAAAGGTTTAAGACTTTTCAAAAAGTATGGAAAAAATGTACATGGAAAAGCTACATTACCTGAATTCAGAAAAGGCCACGACTATTTAATTTTAAAGGTAGACCATCTCAGTCCACCTCAAGAACGCCAAGAGCTCAGCTTTGAAAGAAGTAGGGCTCCTGAACTATTCAGGAAAGGTGGCGGGCTTTTCCTTAGATTGAAATAACTTTCTTGTTAGAATCCCCACGTAAGAAATCCTTCCTTTCACTCAGTAAAAATCATTCCACCGTTTATATCCACAGCCTCGTTTTGGCCTTCCAATTGATCAGAATCTCTCGTCAAAATGACCGAGCACTTGCTAGTTATTAGGGGAACCAAGGTCCTAGTCTGAACCTGAGCTGGAGTCGGACGCGTCTGAGCACGTCTAACAAGTAGCTCCTGGGAGGAGCTCGCTCTGTGGGAAAGCAGACTGAGACGCCCGGCTGACCCAGGAAGACAGTCCTGCTCAGGGGAGGAGCAGGGCAATGAACTCTGAGTCTGCCTTGGCCGACAGGCTCCCTTGGGGTGTCCAGTGGTGACCGCAGTGCCAGGAGGAGCAGCCCCGAGGGCTCCTGGGGCAACCCACAGAGTCTGCGCAGAGGGCAAGAAGGCCTTTTCTCCAGGCAGCCGTCCCCACAGTCCCCAAGAAGGTTCTGTCCTCAGGTGGGAGACTTGGGGGGCACTCAATCTACGCTATCAGGCACTTACACAAGTCATTTGGGGTCCTTTTCTCCTCTAGAGGAAAGGATGCTAGTTTGGTCAGCCAGGCGATGGAAGGCACCCTGTATTGTAATGTCATGCGTGCATTTGGGTCCTCCTTATTCCACCAGAAGTTAGTTACTTTGTCCCTACCAGTCACTCACCCTCTCAGTTTTACTATCTGCAAAATAGCATGATAATGGTCCCTTCCTAAAGTGACTGTGAGGATTACACAAGTTAGTGCCCACCTAAGCTTCTGGCTC
>NW_005365371.1:6456957-6461731 GCF_000412655.1 Myotis brandtii | reverse complement strand
CCCCACCCCCCCCCTCCAAGGCCTGTCCTTGTGACCTACAGAACCAGGTCTCCTCATCGCTCATCTCTGAGCTGCGCCCCACAGATAAGTGTCCTGGAAACTAGGTGTTTCATTACCGTCTTCTGACGGGATAAACAAAACATGGTCATGAAAAGGGGAAAAAATGAGTCAAGGCCAAATGCCAAGTAAAGGAAACACAGGTGAGATGATGGGACAGGAATGTAGAAACGTAAATGCAGGAATGCGAATTTGCCACTCCTTCAGCGGAGAAGAATTCCTATGGCCCCGCTTCCAGCTCTAAGCCTGGCGACTGCGCATTTTATTTGGATGACAGCTCTTCTCCCGCTCCCTCGGCCCAGGCACTCCCTCCCCTGCACCAGAGATCCTTAACTGCGGCTTGCAGAGCCCTGGCTGATCCTAATCAGTGTGAGAAAGGAGCACGGCCCGCCCGCCGCCGGAGACGCCGCCTCCTTTCATGAACTTTATCGCCGGCACAGCCGCTGATAACCCGCGGTAAATACACTGGCGGCTGGAGTGTGCGGTGGCCCGAGCTGCCCGCGCTCTCCCCCTGGCCCAGCCACCCCTCACCCCCCCCGGGGGGGGGGGGATGAATCACACTCCAAGTTGGAAAAGAGTTCCTCATTCTCCCCCTTTCCAGACCTGCGTCATAAATAATCCTGCATTCTTCTCCTGCCAGAGACCCCTCACCTTTTCTTTTATCGATTCAAGACACAGCTCAGGGGTTTCGTTCTGGCTGCCGGGCCACCCCTCCTCTCCCTGGACTCTGAGTGCATTGTTCTGGGTTATGCTCTTGCCTCGGGTCCAGTTCCTCTGGCCTGGGTTGGGTCTATGCCTGTGGCTCCCTTATCACAATCTTTGGCTCTAGCACAACCTGAGAGGAATGGAGCAGGGTAGGAAGGGGGAGGGGAGGGGTGATTTGAAGTCTACAAGGGCAGGTGATGAGAACTGGTTCCCACAGTAGTGGCCTTGGGCAGGTGTGGATGGACAGCTTGCGGCATCCAAGCCATAGTGGGACCCTCGGCTCTGGGCTTGGCGGGCATCCACGTATTCAGAGGCAGAGGGAGCACGCAGTGCCCTGATTGCAAAAGAAGGGAGGGACTACTCTCCACTGAAATGTGTGTTCAAAAGTCCCTCAGAGCCCGGCTGGCTTGGCTCAGGGGTTGAGGGTCCACCAGGAGGTCACGGTTGGATTCCTGATCAGACACATGCCTGGATTGCAGCTCAATCCCCAGTGGGGGGCGTGCAGGAGGCAACCGATCAATGCTTCTCTCTCATCATTGATGTTTCTGTATTTCTCTCCCTCTCCCTTCCTCTCTGAAATCAGGGAGGGGAAAAAAAATCCCTCAGATCTCATATTTTGAAATTTTGACTTGGGGACACTCACATTAACCTGTGGTACAATTTGGAGACTGAAGTTTGAGGTAGATTCCATGAGTATGAAGGAATATGGAAAGATGGGGTGTGCAGAGCAGCCCAAAGCACCCCAGCTCAGTCACAAGACCCAGGTCTCTAGCCCAATTCTGCTACCACCTGGCTCTGGCCCTGGGGCAGCCACTGCCCCTCCCTGGTCCTCAGTTTCCTCAATCTGTCTGTCTAATGACTGACTAATATCTCAAAGGATCCCCCAGCTTTCCTATTCTGTAGGAATTCGTGTCCTTCCTATAAATCACTCCATTTCTGTTGTGTCTTATCACCTACCCCTCTGGAGAAGTACTGTTCTGTCCCTTTGGAAGAAACTGGGCCATGGCCAGTTTCTGTAACTGATCACTCATCAGTGAGATTAACTCTAGTTTTAGCCCTCATGGAGGTGACAGAAGTCCAGGGTACCTCCAGGCAGAATGAAGTCCACCTGTGAGGCAAAATAAATAAATAAATTTTACAAATAAAATCCAGCAAACTAACAGCATTAGTTCAGTGCTTCTCCGGTCCCCAGGTATAAGCTGCCTTTTGACTGTGGTTTCTGTCTCATGTGGGAGGGACTGGTTGGCTCAGAACATCTAATCTGGAAAACTTAACGTAAAGGCTGGGGAGGGAAGTTCTAGAGGCAGCGAGCCTGATGGGAGTCTGAAGAGATGCCCTCCAGGGAATGTGGGTGGGGAGCCACCCTCCGGCCATGGCCAAGAGGAGGAGCTCACTCATGAATCGGAAACGAACAAAGGCCTGCTTCTTCCAGAACCCATTTCTGACACCACAATGTGTCCCAAGGGAACATGTGGCCCCAGACTGGCTTCATTTCCTGTGCTCTGGACAGAAACCCACTCAGTCTTGTTCTCTCATTTGCATAATGTCAAGAAAAATGACTCATACTGAATTGTCGTTTGTTAAAAAATATTGGCAAGAGGCTCCCAACTGAGATTGGAGTCCATTTCTCAAAATGAATGAACACTTACTCCATCAGTGATTTATTAGGTGAATGTGATCAACACTTTAGGCCTCAGTTCTCCCATCCATGGATCCTGAGCATTTTCAAGACATTTGTTTTTTGTGGGGTTTTTTGTTTGTTTGTTTTTTCCTGGTCTGTGATACTGGGTCTCTAGCATATGTGGGACCATCGTGAGGAGAAGTAAGATTTTAACTTTCCAGGACAGAGACAGGATGGGAAAATTATGTAAATGTGACTCCTCCACAACTGGTCTTGCTTTCTATTTTGTCTGCTGCTGTGGAGGTCAGCAACCAAGGAAAAAAGGAGAGAACTGGGTGGGGGGAGGATGACATGGGTAATGGGAATCAATACCATAGTGATGGATGGAAATGAGACTTTTGGTGGTGAGCATGATGCAGTATATGCAGATGCCGAAATATATTATAAACCACTGTTACCTCAATTTAAAATTTTAAAATGAGAGGACTCATCAAAAAAGGGCTGACCATCAAATTGGGCTAATCTGCCAATTATTGTATAAGAATAAAAGCCCTACAGTAAGTCTTTTATATCACAGAACTTTGTAGAATTTGATGAAAATCACATGCTCTCCCCTCATCCCCAAATGCACATACAAATACATATTTGTCTTTACAGGTCATTTCAAGGGTTTATAGACCCCTGAAGCCCCATCCAAGGACCGTGTTAAAGATCTCTGCTCCAGAGGCTATAAAATATTGACCCTCTGTTTCCTTATCTGTAGAAAGGAAACACTACTCACCTCCAACCAGCTTCATAAAGGAAGAGGAGGGGGGTAAATAGACCTGTGCTATTAAAGCATATTGGTTCTCTGCCTGGTAGACATGTAATATTGATGCAACCCTATTACCATCATCTGCCATCGTCATTCCCTAGTCTGCTTCTCGGGATGTAAATTTCCTTACAAGACAGAGCAGCCCGGTCTGTGAAATCCCCGAAGCAAACCCTTCTGGTAAGCCAGCACTGGAAGTCTTCAGACTTGCCCGTTAGAAATGTAATAAATCCCCACGGAGCCCACAGGGAAGGCTCGAGATAGCTCTGCAGGCACTCAAAGGCGAATAATTGCTGGGGTAGGAATGTACCAAATGATACCCTGGCGGCTGTAAAAGTTAATGTAACTTTTCAAAGAGTCTTCCTTTCCCCCTGAGTAGGTTGCACTATTAGAGAAATTAACTCATTGAAACAAAACCAAGGTTTAGGAAAAAGCTTTGGATGAAGTACTCAGCTAATATATTAAGTAGAGTTGGTCCATTTGGTCCCAGCGTGAAGGTGACCTGAAGCGCTCCTGCAGTCAACCTGTCATAGAACTCAGGCAAGTGCAGGGGAAAACGTTTGGTGTGTGAGCCATTGAGATTTTGGAGTTATTTTTTGACTGTAGCAGAGCCAAGCCCAACTTACTGACACAGCATCCTCCTTAGGAGAGGAAAAGAGATGGTTACTCAGAAGGGCCCTCACTAACCTGCAGGGCTGCCGATAACAGTACCGGCAGTGTCAGCAGGGGCCACGTGCGCACTCCACTCCTTGCCTCTCCCTCACACTGTTAACAGTACCCTCCCTCTCCACCTTACAGAATATCTTTTCTTCATGAGTTCCTCCCTTTGGTATAATTCTTTTTTAAAATATATTTTTATTGATTTTAGAGATGAAAGGAGAAAAACAGAGAGAGGTAGAAGTATCAATGATGAGAGAGAATCATTGATTAACTGCCTCATGCATGCCCCACCTTGGGGATCAAGCCCGCAACCTGAGCATGTGCCCTGACAGGGAATCGAACTGGGACCTCCTGGTTCATAGGTTGACACTCAACCACTGAGTCACGCCAGGCGGGCCCATATAATTCTTAAAGGCAAGAACTACAACCCATTATACTAATGGATTAGGAAGAAAGCCTCTCTTTCTCTCTACCCAGTCCCCAGGCCAGGGCCTCAATTATGTCTCAAGAGGGGAGAATGCCAGCTCACAAAACTCAACTGGTCTATTCCTCTCCAGAGGGGACACCAGCAGTGAGAGAGGTCCAATCCTTGATTATGGGCTAGGCAGAAACTGATGCTCAAAATAAATAGCTCTTGAAATCAAAGCTCAGGGGACAGTGCATAGAATTTCAGAGCTTCAAGCGATCATGTAGTCCAGCATCTTCAGATAGGGGAGGTTTTGGAGAAATGAGAGCGCTTCAGGGATTTTTGCATATTTGTTTACTTTTTGGTTTTATTGAAGATCCCAAGGCCCAGAGATTAGCATAATCTGCCCAGGGTCATAAATTAATTAGAGACTGATTCCCATTCCACCATCTGGCACAGGGAGCTGCTCAGTTCTCCAAAAACACTGGCTGTCCAGCCTCTGTGGTGTTCTCCG
>NW_005365371.1:6405412-6456946 GCF_000412655.1 Myotis brandtii | reverse complement strand
AACTGGTCTGGCTGGCTTAGGTCCCTTGTAAGGCATCAGGTTTCCTAGTTTGAGGGTGCTGCTCCATATCATTTTAAATATCTTAAAATGTATGCTCATCCCATATCAAATGTCATTTTTATTTTAAAATTTTATGGTTCTTTCATAATTTTTGTTTTTGAAAGTAATTGCATATAAGTAACTTCTTTGATTTGAGGTTTACTACAATGTGCTCAGCAATCCTCATACAGTCACAGGAAAATGTAGTCATAGGTTGTTTTCCAGTGCAATGAAATTTTTATAAAGACTAAATGTCATGATTAATATGACTGATACCATGCTTCCTGATGTACAGATTTAATTCAATCAGTGCTGATATTAATTTGCAGCTTGCCTTTTCATTTTTGGATTGGGAAGTATTCAGAGAAGCCTTCACATGAGGCACAGTATACAAGCAGGTTAAGGTAGTCAGGAGGGGGTGGCAGTGCATGAAACATCTGGCACATGGCATGTGGCTGGGGCTGAGTGTAGGGGAGGAAGGTAGCAGGAGACTGGACTTTCAGCATCTACCCTAGGTCAGACACCAAACCAGGCGCTTTCATATCCATAATCTCCTCTAAGATTTGAAAACTAAGCTGCAGCCAGATTGTGAATGACTTCACATGCCATTCCTACCTCCACCCGCACCCTGGACAGCCATGGGGGTCACTCCTGGTTCTAGATTCCTGCCTCCAAATATCTCACCAGAAATGAGTAGGAGTCACGTGCCCAGCCACACCGGTTTCCATCTCTTTGTATGGCCCAAAGCCAGCTGAGAAGGGGCCTTGCTGGGGGTGGAAGATAAGACAGGCATCACAGCGTGGCTGGGCTCACCCTCCCAGGAAATGACTTTGCTGTACTGACTGTATACCACCCAGGCCAGAGCAGACTTGTGGAAAAGATTCCAGCCTGCATGGCATCAAATATTCGACCGAGGAAAAAACCACTCAAGCATATATTGATTTAACTGAAACATAACTCTCACAGGCTACAAACAGAACAGGCAAACAGATTTTTCAAATGGTGCCTCTGCAAATCATTAGGCCATCAATGCATAGAAGGATCTGGAAATTCTCTAGGAAGGGAAATCAGCCTGTATTATAATCTCCTCCGTTAGCGCGAATTTCACAGCAACTGCTCCAGATGGTAGGAAGGACTAATTGCCCCCATATTTAGCCTTAAAGCCGAAGGGCCACTCTCCCAAGGATACCCAACCAGGAATGAAAGCAGCCAAGAAGATGGCAACTCAGGTCTTCAGACCCTAAGAAGAGTCCCCCTTCCCTTGAGCCCAGCAGAACTATCATTCAAAAGATGAACACTGTCAAGGAATGATGGGGAAATATCAAAGTGAGTTTGAAAGCTCTTCCATTGGTCAAATAGGGGACAATTTATTTGTCAACATAAATAATGATAGTAATAGACTGTAATCACTGAGTAAGATAAGAATCTGTAAGTCCACACTGATACAGAGAAATATTAGTAAATGAAGAGAAGAGAAAGCTTTTCCTTACAATAAAATGCCAACTAATAAATGGAGAAATAATAGAATTAGAAAAATCACCGTTTAGCAACCATCATAGTAATCATTAATTCAGCCAAAAAAATCAGTAAATATTACAATTAGTGGGTAAAAGTTTAATAAAAAATGGGAACTTTGCATAGTTTCAGAGTATCTCCACACAACATCCTTATTAATTATGAAGAGAGAGTAATTTTACAATGAAAAATTCTGAGTCCACCTCAACTGCATGATTAAAGTGAGCCTCACCAACACACAAGAAATCATGTGCAATTTGATAGGATGCAATACAAGCACAGAATCACTTCCGTGGTATTCCTGCCAAAGATCCATTACCTGGATACAATCAGGAGGAAATATCAGACCAATGCAAATTGAGGGGAATTTTATAAAATATTCACCATGTAATATTCAAAAGTATCAAAGTTCTGAAAGCCACGGAAAGATTGAGAGGATAATTCTGAGTGAAGGAAACCAAAGACACAACAAAATGAAGCATGATCCTGAATTGTATCCTTTTGTTATAACAAACATTATTTGATCAAATGTCAGAACTTGAATCGCATTTGTTCATTTCCTTATTTTGATGATTGCATTATAATTATGTAGAAGAATATTGTTGTTGTTTGTAGGAATTACACACTTCAGTATTCAGGTACAAAGGAAAAAAGTTCTTTATGGTATTTTTGCAACTTTTGTGTAAATATGTAGTTACTAGAGGCCCAGTGCACAAAATTCGTGCACTGGAGGGGGGAGGTCCCCAGCCTGGCCTGAGCCCTCTCGCAGTCTGGGAGGCCTGGGGGATGTCCAACTGCCGACTTAGGCCCATGAGGAGCGGGCCTAAGCCGGTAGGTACACATCTCTCTTGCAGTCCAGGACCCCTCACTCCTTACCGCCCACCTGCTCACTGCTCCTTACTGCTTGGCTTGCTGCTCCTTAGTACTGCCACAGAGGCGGGAGAGGCTCCTGCCACCACTGCTGTACTCGCCAGCCATGAGCCCAGCTTCTGCCTGAGCGGAACTCCCCCTGTGGAAGCGCACGACCACCAGGAGGCAGCTCCTGCATTGAGCGTCTGCCCCCTAGTGGTCAGTGTGCATCTTAGTGACCGGTCATTCTGGTCATTCTGCCGTAACCATCACTTAGGCTTTTATTATATAGATTTTACAATAAAAAATTTACAGAAGAGCCCTGGCCAGGTGGCTCATTTGGTTAGAGCATCATTCCATACACTAAAAGGTTGCCTGTTCAATCCCTGGTCAGGGCATCTACAGGAAGCAACTGATTGATGTTTCTTTCTCACATGGATGTTTCTCTCCCTCTCTCTCTAAAAACCAATGAAAGCATATCCTCTGGTGAGGATTTATAAAAACAAATTTACAGAAAAAATTTAGGCACAAGCAAATCAAAGTGGCATTTTTGTCACTTCTTTGAGGAAATCGGCTGCTTCACTCAAGAACAGGGTAGTAACCTGCCAGCTGAGGTGGCCTGGTGCACTTCTAGAAAGACTGTGTGCAGAGTGTCTATAAACCAGTCCTGTATCCTCACCAGTTTAAATTCATGATATCTGATCATCATTTACAGTCAACCTTTAGTTAGCAATGGCTCTTTTCTTTTTACCTTTAAATCTGACCCATTTAATGAAAAAAAAAAATGTTCTGAAAAACAAAACACTTAAGGGTAGTGAAATGGTTCCCATCTATTGGGACACTTTAATAAATGTTTTTAAGCCTAATTTTTTTAATGTGAATGCTTACTTTCTTCAAAGGGGGGATCACCAGAAATGAATGTGCTCTCATCAGACTGTAGGATGAGCAACACCAACTCACTACACCCAGAAAAAGATATCTTCTCGCATCAGATTCTCCTGTGCCCTCTACTGCCTTGTTGCTGAATGATGAATTTCCAGTGAAATATTAAACAGTGTATGTGTCTTCTTGTCTACCAATGATTGGCTTGTCCTCCCCCCACCTTCGTTCGTTCCTTCCTTCCTCATTGTCTTAATGCACTCAGCATTGTCTGGGTCGATCAGAAAGTCTATTTTTCTTGCAGACTTTAGGAAATCTACAATACCTAGTGAACCTATAATTAAGCTTAATATAACCTGGGAAAGGCAGGAGAGAAGGAAAATGAAGGCTGTGAATAAGAGGAGACATGCAGTTAGCACATACCCATTTCCTTTGTGGAAAGGTGACTAAAGTCTGCAAACATCAAGAGTTTTTCATGTGCTGGGTCTAACTCAGATCTCTAACTATTTCAACTCTTCTTGTTCAAAGCTCTGACATGCTGGGGAGTGCTTGGACTATTTTTCATAGGAAGCTGCACTGACCCTCTATTCTCTCCAAGTGGAACAGCCTGTCCCCAATTCACAGTCCCGCTGCATTCCAAAAATTCTTTTTAAAATTATTTTTTAGAACTCAGAAATAATGTTACAAATAAGTGTTTGATTTCCAGATCAGCCACAAAAACTCCCCATAATTTTAGTGTATAAAGTTACCAACACACACACACACACACACACACACACACTTTACCGGAACTGCTAAGATGGCATTTTCAGGTAATGGCTGTGAGTCAGCTGCTCATAGCTCAGATACTACCTTAGTCTACGTGATCCATGTTGACAAATGGCTCCTTCACTTTGGATTCTGATGTGAACAAGAACATGGTGAGAGGTTCATGCTAGCCCACCCTCTCACTCAACCCCACAGGTTTGGATCCCAAGAGATACTCTAATTATTGTCTTGCTATATTTTATTCCACTTCTCACAACTCATCTTCTTCTCTCTCTCTCTGCCTCCCTCTCTCTCTCGCTCTCATAATCTCTTTCACTGAGCACACAAAATATGACATTTGAGCAGACAATGAAGCTTGAAAGGAAATTTAGGAAAGCAGGTATTTATCATTTTATTACTAAACTAGAGGCCTGATGCACAAAATTCGTGCAAGAATAGGCCTTCCTTCCCCCAGCACTGGCTTCTCTCTGATACCTGGGAACCGGGCTTCCCTCGTAGCCCTGGCTTCATCAGGAAGGACATCCTGTCTAATTACATATTACGCTTTTATTATTATAGATAAGTATTTCATTTAGAATGGGCTTCTATTGCTACTTGGTGGAATCCTCTTATTTAAAACATTTTATAATAGTCTATGTATCATAATAATAAGGAAAAGGAACAAGAAGAGGAGAAAGAAGACCTACATACTATCTCATGGTATCGACTCATAGCTGTTACTGCAGTTCACCATAATTTTATTAGATGTGACATGATTTAAGTTTTTAAAAAATGATAAGTTTCAAATTATCTCATTGAAAGCACAATTGTCCTTGAAATTCTTATTCTGTGACAAAAATTTAGGGCAAATCAGTCTGGTATTCTCCCTAAATGTTCTTCTTCAAGACAAAGTTTCTAAAATAATCTCAGACATGGTGTAACATTTGCCAGACAGCTGTCCCAGGGACTGCCAAGAAGATAATCCCTGTGTCTATCTAGTCTTTTTTCTTCCTTCAGTGAATTCTGAGCCCAGGCCAGTTCATAGACGCATGTTCTGAAAGCTTAGAGTCTCTCTAAGGAGACTTGATGTTCCTTGAGGTCTTTACACCTATTCTACTGACCTAGTTGAGAAGGCAGTTGGTTGAGTTTTGGGCAAAGGGATTGACCTTAACTCTGTTCCTAGAGGGCAAATGTCTATGAAGATAAAGCTACCACTCAAGGTCACCAGCTCTGAGATGTACCTGGTCTGAGTATTCACTCTCCATCCTTGAGACCCACCCAGAGTACATAAAACCCTGGGATATGGAGTTACAGCCTTGTTGATCTAAGAGCTAGAAGAAAACTCTAGAGGGCATTTGGACGAACATTCTTCTTTTTTGAACTGTTGGTTACCACCACTGTTTATTTTTTTCTCAATATATGTTTATTGATTTCAGAGAGGAAGAGAGAGGGAGAGAAAGAGGTAGAAACATCAATGATGAGAAAGAATCATTGGTTGGCTGCCTCCTGTATGCCCCCTACTGGGTATCGAGCCCTCAACCTGGGCATGTGCCCTTGACTGGAATCAAACCCAGGACCCTAAGTTCTGCAGGCTGATGCTCTATCCACTGAGCCAAACCAGCTAGGGTATACCCCTACTGTTTAGCAGAAATAGTTTTTCTAGAAAATTAAATTATTTCTACCAATAAATATGTTCAGAATCTCACAGATATTTTAATGCATATGACTTGATCTTTCATTCAAATTAGTTTATTGAAAGAATTTTAGATAGAGAATAAAGGATTTTGTGTGTTTACATAAACCTAGATATAAAACTTTGAGGTCAGACCTTCCCTCAAATCTTCAAAATGCCAGTTCTCTGACCCTAATGCTTCTTGAATCTTCATCACCTGTCAGAGAATAAAGAGGACTGTTAATAGAAGAGGAGACAGAGAACCATACAATTTGGACATGGGGACTGGAAAACAGACGCTGATCTCGGGCAGAGGCAACATGAGAGAGAAATGTTCGCAGCTCTCTTTTAGGTCTGGACAGATTGTTGCAGAAAGCCAGATTGCTGGCCTTGGAGAAATTGTTTTCTTTTGTCACTAAGCTTTTTCAAACTCTACCAAGAAATAGGTTAGTGTATTCGCTTTCTTGGGCTGCCATAAGAAAGTATCACAGACTGCATTGCTTAAACAACAGAAATTAATTTTCTCATGGTTCTGAAGGCTGGAAGGGCAAGCTGAAGGTGTTGGCAGGTTAAGGAGTTGCAAGATTAAGGAGTTGGTGAGGCCTCACTCCTTGGCTTGCAGACAGCTGCCTTCTAACTGTGTTTTCACATGGTCTTTCCTCTGTGCATGTGCATCCCTGATGTCTCCTTTTGTGTCCAACTGTCCTCCTCTTACAAGGACACCAATCAGATTGGGTTAAGACCCACCCTAACAGCCTCATTTTAACATTATCATCTCTTTAAAGGCCCGATCTCCATATACAGTCACATTTTGAGGCACTCAAGATAAGTACTTCAATATATGAATTTAAGGAGACACAATTCAGCCCAAAATAGTTAGAAAGGGTACTTGTAAAGTAAGGTACTAAAATCCAAACAATTAGTAGGATTTCAGAGTTTTTAAAACTAGTCAAATAAGAAGTGTAATTGAGTTCATAATGTTGTCCCAGACTGAGAGGGGCCTGCGCTAATAGCAAGGGGAAGATAGTCTATGTCTTGCAGTAAACATATGTCTTGTCTCTTCTAGCCCTTGGTCTGGGTTCTAAGACTCTTCAGATAAGATCCTTGGAACTGAGACTAGCACTCAGCAATAGAAATATAATGTGAGCTACATAGGCAATTTTTAGTTTTCTAGTAGTCACATTCAAAAATAAAAACAAAAACCCCACAAACCCTAGCCCATTTTGCTCAGCGGTTAGAGTGGCAGCCTGTGGATGGAAGGGTCACAGGTTCTGTTCTGGTCAATGGAATGTACCTCGGTTGCAGGCTGAATCCCCAGCCAAGTTGGGGTGCATGCGGAAGGCAACGAATTGATGTGTCTCTCTCACATCGATGTTTCTCTCTGTGTCTCTCCCCCTCCCTTCCACTCTCTCTAAAAATTAATGGAAAAAATATCCTTGGGTGACAATTAACAAACACACACACACACACACACACACACACACACGGAATTGTTTTTAAAGCATACTTTATTTAACTGAATATTCAAAATATTAGTGTTTCAAAATACAATCACTATTTAACAATTGTCAATGAGATTCCTATTGTTGTGTTAAGTCTTCAGGCTCTGGTGACTATTTTAGACTAACAGCACCTGTCAATATAGACCAGTCACATTTCTAGTGCTCAATACCCACGTGGCCTGGTGGCTGCCATACTAGACAGTACAGATCTAGAGAGTGGTCAGGTCCACAGGATCTAGGAAACACAACGGTCTTATGCTCTAAACAAAGGTCTGAGAGTTTAATGATTGAACACAATGGGCCAGAAATTAAAGAGATTTTCATGAGATCCTCAAGAGCAGTCAATGCCACCTGGAACTCCCAGAGTTGCCTAGGGACTTATGAATGGGACCCTGTCAGCCAGTGCCTTTCCAAACTTAAGACTGTATGAGCTAACCAAGGGCTTGACTCGGGAGCAGAGCAACTCAAGAGGGACATTGACCTTCCTCACACCACTCAGATCTGACTCGGTAAATAGGACCAAGACAGAGCAGTAGCCTCAGCCTTCTCTTCTGCCACTAACTGGCTAGAATGTTGGCCAAGTCACTTAAGCCCATGTTGAACAGGAATCACCAAGGCCTAATAACAAATGTTAGGCTACCTGCCCTTGCCTCTCTTCCCCTTCACGCTGGCTTTTCTAGGAGCCCATCACCTAGGAGGTGTAAGGAGGACTTTTCCTGCAGACTAGCAGATGTATTATGATGATGGAATATCCTATCTAATAAAGAGGGATATGCTAATTGAACCTCACACTATCGCAAAGATAGCGGCGCCCACAGTCAATAAGGAGGGAATATGCTAATTGACTACCACACCCTCAAATGTGGTGGCACCCACAGCCACAAGATGGTAGCGTCCAGTGCCCTCAGCCCCACCAGGGCAGCTGGCGCACAGCAAGGCTGGGCCCACCCCCAGGCAGGCCCTGCCTTGCCCCACGCCAGAGGCTGGGCCCACCCCCAGGCAGGCCCTGCCTTGCCCCGCGCCAGCTGCCTCCAGAGTTCCCCAGTCCCCTCAGCTCCCCAGCCGCCCAGGGCCAGACCAAGGAACAGGCAAGCCTCAGATGTCAGCTGCCCAGATGCCCAGGGCTGGCCTGAGGTGCAGGCAAGCCTCAGATGGTGGCTGCCCAGCCGCCCTGGGCCTCCTGAGGCTCAGGTAACCAGTGGCAGCAGCAGAGGTGTGATGGGGCATCACCTTCCCCTGATCACTGGGTCTCCTGCACCTGAGGGCTTCTGGACTGTGAGAGGGGGCAGGCTGGGCTGAGGGACCCTTCCTCCAGTGCATGAATTTTCATGCACCGAGCCTCAAGTAAGGAAATAATGCTTGAGACAGAAAAATGAGGAAGCAACAAATGGTTGGTGAAAAATTTTGGAAATCACATGGCCTTAGAGCAGTGGTTCTCAACCTTCTGGCCCTTTAAATATAGTTCCTCATGTTGTGACCCCCAACCATAAAATTATTTTCGTTGCTACTTCATAACTGTAATGTTGCTACTGTTATGAATCATAATGTAAATATCTGATATGCAGGATGGTCTTAGGCGACCCCTGTGAAAGGGTCGTTTGACCCCCAAAGGGTCGAGACTGACAAGTTGAGAACCGCTGCCTTAGAGGATTACTGACTTTGGAAAACTGTAGGGAAGTGGGGCATCCCCAACTCCCCTAAGGTTTTAAAGGTTTAATTCATGCCCAGAAATAAAGCAAGTGGCCTAATGCCTACTTTCCTGCTATAACAACACAGACTCTCTCCTGCAGGCTGTCCAAAGAGAAACCATCAAAGTGTGTGGTTAATCAGAAAGAACTACATGGTTACCTACAAAGTTAAGGCTTGCCCCAACAGCACATTCCTTCTATTCCTACTATTGACATCTGCCATTTACACATTACATCTATAATGTATATAAAGTCATTTGACCCCAACAATGTCCCTGAGAGGTAGAATAGAAAACAGAGGCTCACAGAGTTGGTGGAGTTAGTGGGCTGTAGAGGATTTTAAAACCAGTCTTCTGACCCCAAGTCTACATAAGTAATACACAGGGTAATTGGCAGGTAATGTGTGTTTGGCATGTAGTCAATAAACAATAAAAGTTGGTTGAATGAGTGCATAAATGAATGAATGAATGAATGAATGAATGAAAAATAAGAAACTGAATTTCTTGAAATTCCTCAGGAAACACCATTTCCAAATGTAAGTATGAGATCATACATCCTCAGGGAAATGCCCTCAGGAAAGTGCATTTGCCTGATTAATATTGTTCAGGAACAGCGGGAAGCACTTCCTTTAATCTAGATTTCTTCATAAAGTCATTATATAGAAGTAGTTTGGGAACTCTGATCTCTATTTCCCCAGGCTTTTTGCAACAGTGTACATGCTGCATGTTAACATGAGGCAAAGCAGCCTTCGCTGGGGAAGTGTATTGTGTACAGATGACTTTGATCAGGTCCAGAGACCGAGCCAGCCAGGCAGAGGAGGAGCAGGTCAAGTCAGCCTCGGCCATGGCCCGTGCTTCCCTCACTTACCTAGAAATGGACATTTCTAGGGAAGATGATGCTAGAAAGAGAGCCAAAGAAATTCAATAGAGGTAACTGGGTAGGAGGAACAAATCAGTTAAGAGAGAAAGTCATCGGCCTCTAAGCGACTTTTGTCCTTCAAATTCAAATCCACTCTCCCTTTTTCTGGAAGAAAAAAAAAATCACTTAAAGGATCTATCTCAGACAAAGGATGTTCAAGCTGGAAGAAATGTAAAGAAAATAAGAATAGCCCTAGCTGGTTTGGCTCAGTGGATAGAGCGCCAGCCTGCGGACTGAAGGGTCCTGGTTAGATTCCAGTCAAGAGCACATGCCCAGGTTGCTAGTTCAATCCCCAGTGCGGGGGAAGGGGGGGGCGGCGCATGCAGAAGGCAGTTGATCAGTGATTCTCTCTCATCATTGATGTTTCTATCTCTCTATCTTTCCCTTCTTCTTTGAAATCAATAAAAATATTTTTTTAAAAAAAGAAAATAAGAATAATAACTAACACGTATCCCAGGCATGTTCTAAACACTTTAGCTGTATTAACTCATTCAATCCCCAGCAGTTACTCCTCATCCCCGTCTCAGTAACCCTACCTTGTCCAATCCCAGGTACCACTGTTCACATTATCTTCGAGAGCACCACGTGAATGACAGGCTTGGAGTTGTGCAATGCTGCAGCCTTGCCCATTCTACAGTGGGAGAAACATCACATATCCAGCTACTCACCAACACAGCAGGTTATTGGCAGGACGGGCTCTAGGACCTTGACCCTCTACAGTTGAGTCTGGTGCCTGTGCAGTTGGAAGCTGTCAGTGATTTCAGTATCCCTGCCTTTAAAGAGCTCACAATGAATTCAGGAGGTACTGGTCACCCAAGCATAAACCCCAGCACATCTGCACCTTCAGGTTCATGCTAATGGTTCCCTCAGCCTCCTGGTTGTATTTGACTTCTCCTTCCTCAAGTTCCCTTCACAAGGTCACCACACTCTGACATCTCAGCAGAGCGTAGAAGTTGAGGACACGTGCTCCAAAGTCGCACTGCTGTATGACCTTGGGCAAGTTTCCGTGCTTCGGTTTCCTCCTCCAGAATGTGGAGATGATAACAGAACTTATTCCTGGGGTTATTATGAGAATACAAGGTCACCACACTCTGACATCTCAGCAGAGCGTAGTTGAGGACATGTGCTCCAAAGTCACACTGCTGTATGACCTTGGGCAAGTTTCCGTGCTTCGGTTTCCTCCTCCAGAATGTGGAGATGATAACAGAACTTATTCCTGGGGTTATTATGAGAATTAAATAACTCAATGTTTCTAAAGCAGCTAAAATAGTGCATGGCACATAGTAAGCACAGTATGTAAGTGTTTCATAAAAGGCTGGATTATTAAACAGCTTCCCTCTTCCGTCAATATCAAAAGCCTCTCGCTAAAACCCGAATCTGCTCACCACCTGCCTGAATCCACACTATCTATAGCCCTGGTGCTCAAACTGCAGTCTGCACAAGAATCCCTTGTGGTGCTTATGAGAAATGCAAACTTCTGAGCCACTCCCTAGATTCTGGTTCAGGAAGTCTGGGTGGAGCTCAAGAATCCACACTTTAGGTGTTCCCACAAGAGATTCTTTTGTAGGTGGTCTGAGAGCACAAATTGAGAAAAAGAGGACTCTGGGATAAAGTCCATTTTTTAGCCTGCCTTTTAGTGACCCTGGTCCTCTGGCCCTTGTCCACCATTCTAGCCTCACTGCTCAAAACCCCACCCCCTGGTGCTCAAACTGCAGTCTGCACAAGAATCCCTTGTGGTGCTTATGAGAAATGCAAACTTCTGAGCCACTCCCTAGATTCTGGTTCAGGAAGTCTGGGTGGAGCTCAAGAATCCACACTTTAGGTGTTCCCACAGGAGATTCTTTTGTAGGTGGTCTGAGAGCACAAATTGAGAAAAAGAGGACTCTGGGATAAAGTCCATTTTTTTAGCCTGCCTTTCAGTGACCCTGGTCCTCTGGCCCTTGTCCACCATTCTAACCTCACTGCTCAAAACCCCACCCCTAATCCTGCCAGCCAGGCTTGAGTCAGGAAAAATAAAAAGCCGTGTTAAAGTCAAGCCCAATTGCATTTCTCCATATGACTGCTGTGTTGTATGAGATTAGAAAAAAAACAGCTGAGTTGACAACCAGCAAAGTCTCCATGGTCATGCCGGTGGGTCACCATGGGAACCACATCTCTGTGACTTAGCCCAGGGTGAGCTTAAAAGCTGACGGGACAAAACACATCATGGGTCTGAGTTCCTGTTCTCTTTCTGAGTCTCCCTTAGAGACCAGACCCCTTGTTTTCTGAAAGTAACTCAAGGAATTGTCAGTTCTAAAGTTGGGGAAAGGAAGATGAGAAGGGGCAGAACAGAGACAAAAGTAGGCCTGAAGCCAAGGGGACAACACACTGAGATACGAAAGCATTAGGGTCTAGGAGTGCCCCTGCTCCAAACCATGAGCTCATCTAGAGGAAAAATATATATATTTTTCTTCCCTGGCACAACAACTTAAACTGATTTGATATTAGTCTCCCTAAAAAGTAAGTCTTGACATATTAGTCCAAGACCTTGATTTTACCTGTTTTCCCCAGTTATAAAATCCAAGCACTTTTTTGTGTCTGAAGTTGACTTCATCAACCACCAGAGGAGCAAACTCTATTCTCTGCCTGTCCTGGGTTGAATAGTATTCTCCACTCCTCTCCGCCTCCCACCCCCAAATGCATGACTATTTGAAATCTATGAATGTGGAAATAGGGTGTCTTTGCAGATGAAATTAAAATATAAGTTTGTACTGGTTTTGTGCCTTAGACCCTTCAGGCTACTGTAACAAAAATAGAATGGGTGGCTTAGAAACAATAGGGATTTATATCTCACAGTTCTGGAAACTCTGAGATAAAATAGGATGCCTCACGGTCAGGTGAGGGCCTTCTTCTGGGTTCCTAGCCAGTGTCTTTACATGAAGGAAGAGAGCTCTTGGGGGTCTCTTTTCTAAGGGCAGGAATCCAATTCATGAGGCTACACCCTCATGACCTAGTCACCCCCAAAGGCCCTACCTACTGATACAGTCACAACTGGGGGGTATGATTTCAACATATGAATTTTGGTGGGACACAAACATTCAGGACATAACAGATGAGGTCATAGTGGGTTAGAGTGGATTATAGATCCAATCACTGATGTTCTTAAAGAAGAGGAGACACACTGAGAGGAAAACACCCTGTGAAGACATAGACACCTGGGAACAAAGAGCATGTGACAATGGAGGCAGGGATTAGAGTGATGCAGGGGCAAGTCAAGGAATGCCAAGGATTGTGGGCCGCCACAGGAAGCTAGGAAAAGGCAAGAAAGGATTCTTCCCTAGAGCCTCAGAGGGAGCATGGCCCTGCTGACAACTCGATTTCAGACTTCTGGCCTCCAAAACTATGATAGAATCCATTCCTGTTGTTTGAAGCCACCCAGCAGCCCTAGGAAACTGCCCAGTAGGTCCCTTTCTTGATGGTAGACAGTCCATACTCTGCTGACCTTCAGGTTGATCAATGGATAATCATCAGGTCAGTTAAGCAGGGAAGCATCTCTAGGATGAGCTCAGATCATGGAAAACAGTAAAAAGAAACTTCATTTTGAATAAGGAAATTCCCTTAAGCAAATCCAGCACGGGGTGGAGTAGGAGTACCCTGCTGGATAACAGCATTCCAGTTCCCCTTAGAGAGCTGTCCTCTGCCCTCGCTGTACGCAGTGTTGGTGGGGCTGTCAAAATTCCTTGACATCCCTTCACAGGGAGCCGCCACGTGACTCACACTTTGCCCCTTGGACTCTCTTCGGGATTTTTGTCCCAAGCACAGTGATGCCAGAAAGAAATAGCTGCACGTTGTCCATCCAGCTGTTGGGGCCCAAAGGGACCGTCCACCAGGACCTGCTGTCTGGATAGGGGGAGGTAACCAGGACCAGTTCTACTATTCCCACCTCTGAAAGGCTTCCTCTTCTGTTGACTGGGCCAGAAGCAAGTGTATTGCCTGCAACCCAAAACGGTAACAGAGACACCCGCCGGCATCCAGCCACCCTAAACCTCCCTGTCCTCCAAGGGAGAGGGAGGACAGAAGGGAATTCCTGGGAGTATCTGATGAAATGTCACAATTGCCCTCCCCACATACACACACAGCTGCATCTGTTGCAAAAGTGATGCTAAAAATATAGTCCGCATGTTTTTCAAAGGGCCTGGTAAACAGCTCTCTGACATACATTTGTTTCAGAGGTCAATACAGGGCTAGATGAAGGTCCTCTCATCTGAACAGCCGTCACGTTTCTTTCTACCAGACGAAACGCATCACAGAACTGGCTGAGTTTCCCTTCTCTCCACATGTGCCTTTTGGTTCAGAGTTAAAGCTACTACCTGATCACAGTGCCTATATTAGTTGACAACTGGAAGTACATTTTTCTACCCCCTCCCTGCCTCCCGCTTTTCCATTGTTTTTGATCTTCGCTTTTCATTTCAAATATTTGTTGTAAGACACTTAATATCTCTTGTGGAAATAGGTGAGATGAAAATAAATAAATAGACACAGGCATCAAATGATTTTCATAATCTTACCAAGCGAGATGCATAAGTGACCTAAATTTAGCTTTCAGAAGCATTTGTTCATTCCCCAGACATAGCTTAACTGGTGTTGGGAAGAAGATAGACTGGGACAGAAAACAAAACATGCCTCACCTCGTCTTCCTGATGTTGCTGATGTGTTCATGTTATCGTCAAACTCGGATACCATTACCTTCAAAGACCTGCCTTAGACCCCTGAAACATGTCCTGCCATGTGTTCAGCAGCATTCACGAAATAAACCAGACAAATTCCTACACCACCAGTCAGAGATCCCAGAGGCCAAGGGCCAGGCCACACCCTCACCTCTCACTAGAACTGTGTGGAAAGTACAGGACACACTGCTCTTGTTTTGCTTTCATATTTTTTAACTGAGCTGGTGTGCTCACCTGAAAGAATGTCCTGAAAGGATTTCACTAGGTGACCATTTAGCCAAAGCAAAGCCATCTTTGTTTTCCAACCCCTCTCCTGTCCCCAGGGCCTGAAAAGAACAGCAACACCAACTTCTCTCCAATCTGAGGAGCTATTGTGCAAACATGAATGAGTCAGTTACTCTTTCTGTGCCTTGGGGAGGAGGGGAACAAAACAAAACAAAACACAGATGGGACTCCTCACATAACCCAGACCAGAGGAGTGAAAAGATTAATATTTTCCATGGTCAGCTGTAGGATGGTATGTAAATGCAGCATGGGTCATTGTACATTATTAAATTTCTGTTGCACTTGAATTAGTTATAGAGTGACATTCTGACTGTTTCCTCCATGTAGTTCTCATAACTCCACCTGCTTGACATTTCCTTCCTCTCCATCCCACGTAGAACAGGCCCCACTTTGTGGGAGAGAGGCCACCCTGCAGAACTTCAAGAACACATTCCAGGGAAGCTGTTGCTGAGGCACACACAGGGAATTTCAAACACACGCAGATAGCCGGGGTTAATCGGCCCCAGGACTTGATCATTCAAGAACTACCCCTGGAAGAACAGAGAAAGTTCTTCATAATAAAGAAAAAGAATTCCAAATCCTTTCACCTCCTTATAGCCCTCGGGGACAAAAAACTCCTTGAGTTAACCAAATAGACCGCTTGGCTTCTGCTCTGAGTGGGCACTCAGAAAAATCACAAAGATTAAAAAGCTTAGTACCCATTGTCCAGAAGAAATGCAGAGAGCAGCAAGTGTACTGGGAGAAGTAGGGGAAGTAGGGTGCCAAGAACTGAGATTTATCAAAAAAGAAAAGAGAGAGGAGAAGACATAAAGCAATGACCTCACACAAACATGACCCTTGCTGCACCAAGGCAAATGCCAGGCAGAAGGTTATGATGTGCCCACACTCCATCCCACTCCTGTTTTTTCCTTGGGTCACAGCCAGGACTTCCAATGGCATCACATATGAGCTTCAGCAGACTCTAGCTCCTACCTAACTTTAAGATAACTAGTTCAAGCATAGATTTCACTCTAATGCATATTCTCCCATCTTGGATGAATCCCAGGGGCATTACCTGCCAAAAGCCCCCGAAGGATCTTGTTGTAATGTGGTGGGGGAGGAGGTACCTTGGCCCCTCACCTGGCTCTGTGGTGTTAGTGCCCAGCCCTGAAGCACAGGCATTAGTGACTTCTCATTTCTCCCCTAACGTATCCCAGCCAGGGGAGGAAAATGGAAATATACCCCTAGAGGCTTGCCAGCAAGGGTCTTGGGTACTCTGTATACTCACCCCCAACCTCGCTCCCACCTACACTCAAGCCCAAACTTTCCCTAATGCCTGTGGTTAAGCTTAAAAATTCATGCAGCATTTGCATGCTATTATTCCATAATATATCTTTGTTTTATTATAAAAACATTTCAAATAACTTGCCACTAAATGGACTTACATTCCATGAAGCTACACCAAGTCATCTTATGGGTGAATATGTTTTGCTGGGTCACCATCCCACAAGGAGGCTGTGTTTCCTTTGGTTTGAGGAGCACAGTCTTAAAAAGATCTGGCCAAGAAAGGTGTTTGGTAGGTGAGCGACAGTCTTATAACTCAATGCAAAGGAGGAGTTTTCGCCAATGGCGGTGTGCCTGGTTCTCTATCCTCATTGTCCTCTCGGGGGAAGCTATGGGAAACATGATCTGCTCATGCTTAATCTCTCAAATCTTAAAATGGCTGCAAAGCTCTGCATGATCTGGCCCCTCCCCAACCCTTATGCTGTTTTTCTCTGCTCACTGCATTCTAGCTTTGGCCTTAATGAGCCTCCGTTCTCAAAGTAGCACCTGCCTTGCTGTAAATCCCCTACTTCAGTAAGAAGGAAATGCTTCCACTCTTGGTGCATGTGATTCTAGGTTCTTCTCTAATGGGTTGTCTAGGAACCCACTCATCTTTGACTTGCTCTTTCAGGGATCTTCCTGCCACCAGTCCTTATTCTCTTGGACACTATTGTTGACTTCCCAATATCCATTCCACCCTTTCTCCACTTTATAACAGTCCTGCAGTCTTGGTCCCAAAGTAGTTGCAAGATTTAAAACAATCATGGTAATCCTCTTCCTCTTCCCACAATTCAGGAGTGGGTATATGACTTCACATCATCCAGTCAGAGGAAGTCCAGGACTTTTGTTCAGTGTTGGAGGAGAAACAATCTGTGCTTTCTTTCTTTCTCTCTCTGCACAAGAATGCAAGTGTCCTGGGGGCTCTTGGCAGAATCTGTGTAACCAGAATAGGAGTCCACCTTAGAATGAAGCTGATACACAGAAGGCAGAGAAGAGACAGTGAAAGAAACTAGGTCCTTGGTTACATCTCTGAGCCACTGAATTAAAGTCATGTTGAGGCCTACCCTCTGGAAAGTTTATTTCAAGAGCCAATAACCATCTTCATTATTAAGTTTGACTTAGGATATAATTCTGCCCTTGGTGAGTTTGCAATCCAGTCAAGGGGAGAGAAAAGTACATAATATAATGAATACTAATCTAGAGGAAATACAATAAGATACTGAGAGGCAGAGAGCTGGGCCACCTAATCCAAACATGTAATCCAAATTTGAAAGAACGGACCAAGATTTGGTGAGTAGATAGCATTAGACAGGCAGTGTGAGGGAAAGAAGAAAACTAAAAAAGGGAAATTATAGAGTTCCAACACAGAGAGAATATGTGCAAAAGATTTAAAGTGAGAAAGAACATGGTGCTTTCACACAACTAAAAATGGCTCCACGATTTGGTACTGTCTTAAAAAGCAGCCACTGAGAGTGTGGTTACCCTGGATCCTGCCAGAGATCCTGCTATGCTTTTTAAATTAACTGTAGCCTGATGGCCAGACCCTGATGCCATATTCAGCCCCAAAGCATCCTTGCACAAACAGCACAAGCAGAGGCAGAAGGTACAAACCCACCAGGTCTTTGGGAGCCCCACAGGCTCTAACCCTCTGCCCTAATTCCAGTACTAGCCTAAGACCTCCCTCAATTTATCTGATTCAAATCCCTCCTTACCAACCAGGATTTTCCCAAGATATCAGGTCCACAGGCTCTGTTGTTATCTAGTCATAGTCTATTTTCATCATTTTCAGATTCAACTATTTGTAACCCCAAAGTCAATACTCATGGTGCTCTGGCTTTCATTCAATGACATTTGCAGAGGGATGAAATATTTGAGTCCCTTGACATATACATTCCCAGCTGCGGTCCATGCTGTGCCTTCTTGTTTCAGCTCTCATACTAGTAAAGTGTCCTTTTCACAATCTATTTAGTGTCTTTTTTTTTGTTTGTTTGTCTTTTTGTGCTTTTTAAAGTGATTTCACTGTTTAAAAAGATCCCCAGGCATGGTGCTAAAGTGCTGCCTAGTGTTCCTTAGTACAACAAGAAGGCTCAATGTGCCATATGGATAATACTAGTGTTAGATAAGTTTTAGTCAGGCATGAGTTATAGTGCACTGGGCTGTGAGGTCATTGTTAAAGAATCAATAATATATTTAAATAAAATTTATCTCAATAGAAACACACATAAAACAAGATTATGTATTGATCGACTGACAAAAATGTTGTGTCCAGAGGCTTACAGGAAGCTAACCTTGAATTTATCCTAGGAGCAATGGCTCAGCATTGGGTTACTCAGCGTTCAGAGCAACTTTATAGAACACAGTACATGAATAAGGAGAAGATACTATGTTTTGATTGGCTAGACATGGAAGTGGCACTCATCACCTCTATTGATATTCCATTGGCTAGAACTAAGTCACATGGCCATACTTAGCTGCAAGGAAGTCTGGGAAATGTAGTCTGTCTGATGAACAGGAAGAAGAGAACAAGATTTCCTTAACTGCTAGCAGTCTCTTGACACAGTTTGTTTGTTTTAAGGACTCATGGAGTAAAGTTCATACCAAGACCTGTGACCACCTCATGAAGATTAATAACTTGCTCCCTTCACTTCTTTAAATATCTGCTCAAAGCTTATTTTGAGGCAAAACTGAGATCTGGGTGGCAGTATGGGAAAAGAGAGTTATACTATGACCTGAGAAAATTCTGCCCAAACCCTTGCTCTGGTTCCTAAGCTGCATCCAGATCTGATGAAGATTCCCAGCTGCTCTCTAGGGCTGCCTATACATGTAGCATTTTCCTAATTCTCATGGGAATTAGAGTCCTTGGATGTCATTTAGCCCAAAGTTTGAGGGAGGGTCCTCAGGTCCCTGTGAGGCCAAGGAATCCCCTGGAGAAACCACACAGGCTCAGCAAGCCCACACCCTCAGACAGGGAGGCCCAGAGGGCACCCAGCTCGAGGTAGGGAGTACTGAGACTTTGACAGCTCCCAGAGGCAAGTAGAAGGTAGGTCATGCCCCGCTAGGCAAGGCTTGAGCCAGATACGACTTTAGCTGTCTGAGCCCCTTCCCACACTATGAAGCCAACTGTGAGAAACCTGAAAGGAATGTCACAGTATGAGGGGGACTTCTGGGTAACAATGGCCTGAATGAGACTGAGAAATAATGGGACTGCATCTCCAGCCAAGGTTCTAAGAAGGAGGAAGCCCTTCTTTGTGATTTGAAGCACCTGTTAGCGATCATGTAGTCCCAGGCTGCCTAGGGGCCTCCTCACCTTATTGCTCCTGCACACTTGGGCTGAAGTAAAGAGCAACACAGACAGGGGATGTCCCACCAAAAGGCACTATAGTCTCTGTCCTCCCTTATTATATCTCTCATGGGTGCCAAAAAGACTCTTGTTCTATAAACCAGCAGCTGCATGGGGGCTGGAAAAAAATCCTTGAAAGAAAAAAGAAATAATAATAATAATTTTATATTGAATGGCAGGCCCTGTGATAAACATTTGACATGTGTTGTTGTACTGAATTCTCACAATGACCTGGGAGGTAGGTATTCTAATCTCCATCCCACTAATGAGGCTCAAAGGAGTTAAGTAACTTGCACCATGTCTACACTCCTAGAAAGAGGTTGAGGCCAGACATTCATTCTCATTGTTGAGCCCATATTCTTAGCCTCTAAGCTTTGTGGTTCTGACAAAGTTGGTTACTTGCTCAGTGGGGCAGGAGAATCGCTACCTGCCTACCTTCTTGCACCTGTGCCCTCCTTCCTCTTCCACAGCTTAGGCCTGTTTCTCTTGCTGACCATCTGTGCTGACCACCTAGCAGAGTGGCCCTGTCACCTCTGCACCTTCACCGGGCTCTGCTCTTTCCCTCAGATAGGCTTCCAGGCCTCTTCTCGGCATGAATCCCATCCTGGTGCATCTGCAGTTCCCAGGTGCTCTGCAGGAGTCTGCTCACCAGCTGCCTGAACTCCGTTGTTGCAAGGGGGTGTCTCTGGGATGCTAAGCAGAGCCTCAGGAGGCAGAGCTAACCATACAATTCCTCTCTCCTCCTTGGTCACTTCCCTTCAGGTGGCTCTTGATGAGACTTAGAATTGTACCCACTTCTTAGGACCATGGCTTCCCCTAACCTCCCCATAGGAGCTCAAAAAATAGCATGATCCATCAATCAAAAAAGTTTGTTATTAGCCCAGAATCAGGCCAGGGGTCCGGCCCATGCTTTCATCTGGCAGGCTAGCATCAGCGACTGCTTGAGCAACACAGAGATGTGACCTTGATCTTCCCCTGTGCAAACAGCCCATGTGACGGAGTTGAGTCCTAGGCAGGAAAGAGCTGGGGTTTCTCTTGACCCTGCCACTATCACCTGCTGCTTGACCTTGGACAACATCCTTCCCTTCTCCAAACCCACTTTTTCTTCTTTTATGGTGGGCTAGACCTTAGGGGTCTGCCAGGTTTAAAATGCTCTAGGGATTTTTTAAAAAATTACATTTTAAACTGTAGGCCCTTCCATGGGTTTCTGTGGGCAGCGGTAATTGATGCAGTTGGCAGCAGTTTCTTGGACTCTCTGGAGGTAGTCACCATGTCTGGCCTCATTTCAATCCTTTTCCTCCTTTTTGTTTCTTTCTTAAAACAAACCCTGTGGATTAGTGTGTGACGGGACCAATGAAGATCTTGTGAAGGCTCGTTGTTTAGGAGGTTTATTCTTTAGGTTCTTTCTCATTTTTGGGGGGGAGGGGTGCATGGGTCAAGTCTTTATCAGCATGTTGCTAAGCTATGTCCAACTCTCCCCACCCAGTACTTCCCTCCAGCGCTGTGGAGGTTTGGCAGAGAAGGGCCAGTTGGGTGCCACAGCTGGTTTCCCAGGAGCCTGGGTCATGCCTGACTTCCCAGCTGGGTTGGATTGAGTGACAGCGTGGTTAAGAGATTTGCCAAAAATCACAGAGCTGGGATGGCCCTCCCAGAGTGCAGGGATAGTATGAGGAGGCCAAAGGGCCCAGAGTGCAGTCATGAGGCGGAAAACGTCCAGGGAGCCAAGGAGAGTGCGTGGTGAGTGTGCTCTGGGCCTGACTCTGCTGACAGCTTCCTGGAGAGCTCAGAGCTGTGCATCCCAGGGCCTCGCCATCCTTATCTGGAGACCGGCAGGTAGGGCGGGCTTTCTGTGGTAGACAGATCTAAGCTCCCTTCCAACTTTAAGATTCTCTGACTACTTTGCAATTTAAGGTAATTATAAAATGCTCCCAGGGCCTTTTTGCATTTGCATAGAGTGCTGTGGGTACAGCAAACCTCAGATGCCACACCAAGCTCTCCCCCTTCCTTTCTCCCCACCCAGCCCATGCCAAGGAAATGGATCCATTTAATTCAAAGGCCAATCAAAGGGGGGACAGGTGACTTTTATGATTTCTCTCCCTCTCAGGAACCAGAAAGCTCTATTTGATCAATAATCAAGTCCAAAATCTTCCAGTTTGCCTGGAGGAACCTCAGGAGTCCTAACCGTGGGGAGCTATCCCCTCAGCCTTCACCAGACACTTCACAGGGATGGGTAGAGTGGGAACATGTCACACCCACTGCCCTGTGACATCCCCCATCCCCCACACACACCCGCAGGGAGGGCTGGTCCCAGCCTTTGTCAAGGAGTCAAAACAAAGCTGCTTTTCCATGAGCCTGTTCTTCCTCAATGGCCCACTGTAAAGTCCTCAGGAAGCATGGTCTAGTGCTCCAAGCTCCAGACAGACAGCCCGACCTCTGTCCTGGCTCCCTGGGCTGGCCCAGGCCAGACACCACACCCCCAGGACTGCTTTTCCGTCTGCAAAACAACTCTGGCCTCCCTAGGCCAGCATCGCCTCTCAGGGCAAAACAGCCCCTCCCTCCAGGCGGCAGCCCAGCCGGACTTAGGAACCATCCGGCCTTCAGGAGAGGAATCAGTGTGGGAAAGGGTGTGGAAGAACACAGCAGGGAGTAAGAAAAGGATTCTTTGTACAAGTGTTTGTGTGGGGGGGTGAAGGGATGGAGATTTCAGGGAATGTCTCCCATCTCCACTTTTTCTGAAATCCTGACCCTGAGATGGGGGGCGGCGGGGGTGGGGGGCTTAGTCTAGACTCCTTTGCACTTGGGCCAGTTTCCGTTAGGGGGACAGCCCAATGTGCAGATAAATAGAGGGACTCATTGTGGATGGCTGCTGGGTGTCTCTGGGGACAGTAACACCTCCATCAGAGAAGCACTTATGTAAGCATTCACTTCCCTTCCCTGCCCCCACCCCCTAAATAAGCAGGCAGTTTCCTCCGCTGGCCCCGCCCCTGGCAGCTGGGTCATTTTGCCTTCCTCAGGCTGGAGCCTGACTTCTCATCCAACTTCAGACCTCAGCTGCCCTTGGTAAACCTGCCTTCTGCTATCTATGAGTTCTCTTTTACACCTGCCTTTAAATAAGACCCTCATGACTACAAAGAAGACTTGTCTCGCCGTGTGCTGGTGTGACCAGGTGTTTGGGAGCTGAGAAGCATGAGGCGCGAAGCCTTGAGGTTGCTGAAGGACAGGCCCCTGGGTGACCCCCCACCAGGCCCCTGGTGAGGATGCTCATCTGATTCTTCATTCACATCCTGCCTCAGTGGCCAAACACATCCAATGTGGCCAGGTGTGGTGGGTGCAGACTATCCCCGCCTCCCGCTCTCCTGCTTTCAGATAAGGAAATTTCACTTGCCCTTCACTACTGACACTGGTGTGGGCATTTATCCTCAGGGGAGGAAAGGTTACTAGCAGGGCAGAGAAGTCCAAGAATTTAAAGAGGCAGACATCCTTGCTCCAAAAAGTAAACCACAGAACACAGTTTCCTGGGCCCTTGGATAAGATCTAAGAAGGTGGTATCAATCTTGGCTTTATAGTAGAGTCCAGGTCGCCCCCCAGACCAATTAAACGGAAATCTCCAGTCATGGACCACATTTGAGAGCCACTGACCTAAAACAATGCCCTATATGGCAGCTTGGAACACAGAAGCCAAGAGGGAGGGGAAGTAACCTGCCCAAAGTTAAATGGCCAGTTGAGACAGAGTCCTGAGCAGAACTTGGGTCTCCTGACATTAAATTCATATCTCTTCCCATCATGGTTTTCCCTCTGGTTGTTTTAGAAGATAGGGTCTTAATCTCAGTTACACATTAAAGTTATCTTTGGAACTAAAATATGTGGTGGCCGGCTCCATCCTGAAATTTTGATTTAATTGCTCTGGAGTACAGCCTGGGCACACATATCTTTCTAAGTTCCTTGAGTGATTCTAATATGTAGTCATAATTGAGAGAAGTTTTGCTTTAAAGGCAAAACTCGGGGAGAGAGGAAGAAAAGAATTCTATAGAGGTCAGGGAAGGAAAAAAAAATGTTCCTGTAAGAGGAATCTTGGTATTTATCCAAAGAAATGATGGAGCTGGATCTTGAAGAAGAAATGGATTTAGATACTGGGAACTGGTAAAAGGCTTTTCAAGGGAGGGAGCAGCATGGGCAGAGGCCCTTAGGAAGGGACATGGGAGAGAGATGTAACAGCTGACAAGTGGACAGATTGGGACCAGAGTGTGGGCACTGTGAATGCACACACAGGAGTGTGGCCACACATCGGAATCACCTGGGAGTCTTGATAACACAGATTCTGGGTCCCACCCACAGAGCTCTGCTTCAGCAGGTCTGGGCCGGGGCCCGAGAACTTGCATTTCTAACAAATCCCCAAATGATGCTGATGCTGCTGGTCCTTAGAAGACACTATAAGAACCACTATGCTAAGCCAAGGAAAACCCAAGAATGTTTTGGGTTTGGGCTCTTGGATCACATGGAGAGACAGAAAGAGAGAGCCTTACTAGGACAGGAACATTGATCTAGTGTAGAGAGAGAAAACAGGGAGTCCAGAGCAACCCGGAAGCTAATGCAGTGGCTTCTAGTAGAAGAAACTGGGGGGAAGAGGGGGATGGGCAGTGGGACTGGGGTGGGATGAATGAATGGTGGAGAAGTGCAGAATGCCGTGACCATTTCGATTTGGAGGGAAGCTGAGGCAGAGACCAGAGTGAGTGAGTTTTGGAGATAAATAGCAGAGCCCATGAGCTGAAGAGCCAGGAGGAGCCAGCGTGGGCGGCACCAGGGGCTCAGCTGGGATACGAACACTGAACCCTTGTCTCCATCTCCCAGCAAGCTCATGAGCTCTGACTCAGGCCTAGGGCGCACCAAAATGAAGCCAACTTGGCCCTGCTTCCCTAAAAGTCACGTTTTTTGCCCTAAAACTCCTGCCCTCCTGGGGGTGGGGGCAAGCTGAACCCAACCGGTGTGAGCCCTGGGACCTGCCTCCTATCCTGTGGGCTGGAGGAGGGAAAGGCGAGGGTGTATCTCTTCAAGCCAAAGAGGGAGGCACAGGAATCCAGCTCAGTTGTGTCACTCACGCTAAAACTCATTTTGCTCCAAACCCTCACTTCTCGTTTGCCTTCACATTTACAGAATGTTCCCTAAAGCAGTTGCTCTCAAGCTTGGCTGCATGTTAGAATCATCTGGGAGCTTTAAAAAGCCGTTGCACGCAGGCTGCGTCTCACACCAATTAAAGCAGTCATCTCTGGAGCGGGACCCAGGCCTCAGTAAGATTTAAAGCTCCCGACTGATTCAAAAGTGCAACCAGGATTGACAACTGCACCCTGCAGGGTGTGTGCAGGCAGCCTTCAAATAGCGTGCTTATGAAAATGACATTTCCTCCCTAAGCAAATGGTTTGAATGTGTCTGACATCGCCCCACTCCCTCCACGCCCCCTCCCCACACCGGGGGAACTGGGCAACTGGCCTGTCGGACCCACAGGCCTGCCGTGCAGGTTGCGGGCGGGACTGTTTACCACAGCTGCGGTTTATGGGGCTGGAGGCCATGCCCTGGAAGGGAGAGGCTTGAATGCACAAAGTCCAAGCAGGCCTGACTCAAGGAGGCTGGCCCCAAATGGGGTGGGTGGGGGAGGTGTTCGGGGAGCGGTGGGGCATGGTTCAGAGCCAAAACTGACCGGGAGGTTGGAGGACCTGAGAAACCCGGTGGGAGGGGCAGTGGGTGTGGGTGATGGGTTTTGGCATCGCAGGCAACTCCCACAGCTGCCCTTCAGGCACGGGTGAAAGTGGCGGTGCCAGGAGAGGGCAGAGTGTGACGGGGGCCAGCTCCTGGTCCTCCTCCCTAACTCAGAGTCCCAGATTCAGAGAGATGACAAAGGTCCAGGGGAGAAGGACTGACTCCAGGGGTTACCGCAATTTCGGGGCCCTGAAGCTTGCACACTTTGCAGGGAGAGCATCTTGAAGAAAAGGAATACAAATGACAAGTTTAACACGAAACACGGGGCCTGGTAAGGAGCCTGGTAACTGAGGCCTCCGGGGGGTGGGGGGTGGGGTGGTTGAGGGAAGCTTTAGGACCTCCCAGGAAATCTGCTCTGGTTAGCATACTGCCCTTCTGTGGTTGCACGTGAGCTCAGTGTTTCATCTTCACATTCCGTCCTACCTTCCAGGCGGTGCCTGTGTGCCCCCGTAGGCACTGCCATCTTTGGGACACCTGTCAGACCAGGGAGGCCAGTCGTCCATTTCATTTCTGGGGAGACAAAGGAGCAGGAGGTAAACGTGGTCAGTCACCTAAGACAGTCAGCAGCTGTGCCACCCACACGGCCCTCAGGGCCAGCCTTCCCATTCACTCCGTCCACAGACTTGTATCAGGACATAGGATGTGGCAGGGCCGTGCTGGGTGTGGCTAGTACCACAGTGAGTCAGATGTGGACCGGGCTTCAAAAATGACAAGGTTCTGCCCCAAGGAGCTCCGGCTGTGGTGAGGAGGCCAGTCTAGGCAGGTAATTACAATGTGGGGCGCAGGGCACCTCCGAACGCAGGCTGTAGGGAGGGAGTGCTGCCTCGGGCAGTGAGGGCAGCTTCCCAGAGGGGACCAGGAGCAGGGAGCCTGGGAGAAGGTGCACAAGTTCACTAGGCAGGGAAAGGCGTTTCTGCTCAGGGAACCACACCACATCTACTGAGCCCCTACTATGTGCCCAGCCTGGGGCCAATCTTTACAAAACTAGTAAGCCAATGAGTTTGCACAACATCCCCACAAGGTGGGTCCTATTATTATCCCCATTTCTCAGGTGTGGAAGCTGAGGCACAGAGAAGTTAAGGAGCTTTTCTCAATCTCATAGCTATTGAAGTGGTGGGTCCGAGTTTTCAACCCAGGAAGCCTGGCTCCACACCTCATGTGTGCACCAAGTTATGAGGGGGCAGCTTGGAGCATTTGAGGAGCTACAAGAAATGCAGGGTCTCACACACAGAAAGCACAAGAGAGGCCGCAAGAAAGGAGGCTGGGAGGCCAAAAGGTCAGGATGGATCCTGAAGGTCCTAGAAGAACAAGTGGAGTGTGGGTTAGTCCTGTAAGAGGCAAGTAGGAAGGTTTGTGTTTTGTTTTGAATTTTGTTTATTGGTGGGCTTTTTTGGTTTTGGGTGGGGGTTTTTGTTTTGTTTTGTTTTTGTTTTTGTTGTTGCGAGAGAGAGAGAGAACTCAATTTGTTGTTCCACTTACTTAGGCATTCATTGGTTGCTTCCTGTATGTGCCCTGACTGCAGATGGAACCCAGCCTGCAACCTTGGCGAATTGGGAGGACGCTCTAACTTACTGAGCTACCCAGCCAGGGCTGGTACGAAAGGTTTTTAAGCAAGAGCAAGGCATGATCAGGTCCAGGCTTTAGAAAGGTTACTCTGTGTGGAAGGTTTGGTTATAGGAGATAGATTGGAGGCCACCCAAAGGAAGCAGGGGACCTCTAAGGATGCTATGACAGAGTCCAGGCAAGTGCTGATGGGACATCAATTGAGGCTGAGGGGACAGCTCAAAGCTCTTCTGGCTATTCAGCCTGGGGGCAGGGGTGGGATTGGGGGAGAGGCAGGCAGCAGCTTTGTGCCAGAGAAAATGCTCTGGACTTGGAGCCAAGAAACCTTAGATCAATGTCCACCTTCGCGTTGGTCACCTTTGTGGACTTGGTCAAATCCCTTCACCTCTTTGAGTCATAATTTCCTCATCCGGAAAGTGAGCTCATAATTCTTGCTCTGTCTGACTCACTCAGTTTTTGTGAAGCTCAAACATAATGTATGTGGAAAATGGCCCACAAGTACAATAGAAGATTTAAAGTGTCTGCAAAATTAACTGACAGCCCAGAGACCAAGGGCTTCATATTCTTGGGACAAAGTGGTTTTCCTTGCCTTGGCAACAGGCCTCAGAGCTCATGCATGTCCCTTCTCCCCACCTCCACAGGACCCACCAAATCCTCCTCCTTCTTCAAAGTACAGCCCACTACCACCTCCTCCAGGAAGCCTGCCAAGCCTTTCCCCAAGCCCCCACCTGTCAATAAACTCTTCTTCCCCTGAAGGAGTGCTACTTTCCAGATCTAGAGTCTCATTTTTTTTTTTCTTTAATTTAGCTGCAGTTGGTCATTTACCCTGGCCCTCACCTTCCCACCTTCCTTAACATGAAGGCTGGCACCATTCTTATTCCCTTTGCAGCACAATGGACAAACTCACTGCATTTTTGTTGAATGACTAAAACGTGGAGTGAGTGAGTGAACTGTCTGTGGTTCTGCAGAGAAGTCGGGAAGACAGCAGCCCTCACCCAGTAAAAAGGGCCAGAGTGTCTATGTGATGGCATGAGGGTCAGAGGCATGAAAGACTGCAAATGACATTTCAAATTCTACTCTTGCCTTAGCTAGTGTGGCTCAGTTGGTTGGGCATTGTTCCGTGCACTGAAAAGTTGCTGGTTTGATTCCTGGTCAGGGCGCAAGCCCAGGTTTCAGGCTCGATCCCTGGTAGGGGGCCTGCAGGAAGCAGCCCTCACATGGGTGTTTCTCTTTCTCCCTCTCCCTTCCTCACTCTTTCTAAAAATCAATAAAAATATTTCTTAAAAATTCTACTCTTCTCCAAAGATTCAATCATGATAGTGAGATGAAAATAATGTAAGTGGAAAGAATAATCGTTAGAATAACTGTGCCGAATACTTGTTCTGTTTATTTATTGAATACTTATTCTATGACCGTTTGCTACGTGTTTTACTGAACTGTTTCATTTGATCTTCACAACAAATCTAGAAGGAGGTAGCATTTTTATCCAGGACCTAGCACAGGGCCTGGAACAGAGATGGTGCCCAGTAAATTCATAAAAAGAAAAGACGGACGAAGAAACTGGGCCCAGGAAGGTGAAACAACTTGCTCCGGTCTTACAGTTACTGGCCAGCAGAGCTGAGATTCAGATACCTCTGGTTTAACTACTGCTTCCTACGGCTGCTCATGAAAGAAAAGGTGACAGGCGAGGGCACCATGAGGGAAACGCAGGCACCGTGAGGGAGGGCTTTTCTCCTCTGCATTGGTGGGGGCAGGGGGTGGGGCGGGGGCAGGAGTCTGAAGACCAGGGAGAGACCTCTGAGCCAGGGGTCCTGCTTGACCAACCGTCCCCAGCCTGGAAAGAATCAAGTCTGAGTGGCAGGCCCCCTGCTCCGAGTAGTGGGGATGGGTTCAGAATCCAAGCTGTGAGGAGTGATGGAGAGTTCCTTATCAGCATTTCTTCTGGAAGGATCTGGGCACTCAGCTTCATTACAGGGGCCCAGTCTGATCGAAACCCTGTTTATTAGAAAGGGTGGAAGGGATGTGGGGTGTTCTCGAATTTGTGCTCCTCTCCTTTGGCTCAGCCGGTTGAGAGAAGATGGGACAGAAGACAGAGGGTGTGAATGTGCAGGAGAAACCCCACAGCCTTTGCCCAAGAGGGGCGGAGAGGAACAGCTGAGTGATCTCAGACCGCTCTCCCGCCCCTGCGGACATTTGATAAATGCTTCCTGTGAAAATATTTACCCAGGAGGAAATGGGTCATGCTTCCCCTTCCTACCAGGAGGGTGGGGAGAGGGGCTGCACTGGTCCCGTAAATCCCAACAACGGTCCGTGCTCAGCACCTCGCCTCCCTGGGTGCCCAGGGGAAGTGAGACAGAGGTGTCAGACACAGAAAAGAGCTGTGACAGGAGGCAGGTACACAGCTGGGAGGTCATCCCTACAGGAACACATCCATGTCCATTTGTTGCTTTTATTTTCTAGTTTTTCCTCCATTTCTTTTAAATTAAGTTGCCATCTGTCTTTGTTTTATCCAGGAAGTCCTGAAGGAACCCTTACATTTTTCCCTGCTTGGCAGGTGATGCAATGGGTGGATCTAGCAAACGGTCACAGGAGATCTGAAATCTTGAGAGCAAAGGTGTCCACCGGCCTGGAAAAACCATTTGTTTCCCTCAAATCAGGGTGTCCTGGTTCCCTCTCAGTTGTGCTGTTGTCTTCTCTAGAGAGGCAGTTGGATGTATTGAAAAGAGTGACATCAGGAGCCAGAGCAGCCAGGGGGTCCTGGTGTCAGCTCTTCCACTCTATGACCTTGAGTGGTCCCATCACTTCTCTGAGCCCAGACTCCCTCCCCTGTGAAGTAGAGAGCATGGTATGACCTGCAACAGTCTCCTGTAAGGATCAAGCAAGGGAAGGGCAGTTGGATGTATTGAAAAGAGTGACATCAGGAGCCAGAGCAGCCAGGGGGTCCTGGTGTCAGCTCTTTCACTCTATGACCTTGAGTGGCTCCATCACTTCTCTGAGCCCAGACTCCCTCCCCTGCGAAGTAAAGACCCTGGTATGACCTGAACAGTCTCCTATGAGGGCCAAGGAAGGGAAGCCGTGTACAAATGCTTGGAAATCGTAAGAGAATGCACAGGGATGGGTGTTTGTAAACCTTGGCTGAGTTTCCCACTTACACAATGGGTGCAATAATCCCTGCATCTCACTTTCCAGAATGTCAGGAGGTCAAAAGAGTTAATGTTTGCAAAGGAATCCAAGATCTTGGGTCAATTCCCCATTTTACCAATATCCAAACAGTCAGAAAATGAAAAATACCCGAATCATGTTTCAATTCTAAACAATGACTACCTCAGCCAACAACAGGACCCTGAGGCAAAGCACCAAAGACTAAGTTATTTAAATATCACATTCTCAGTCTCTAAAAGTTCTTCATCCATATTTCTAGCTTAGCTCGAATATCTCTCTAACTAAAGTGCCCCAATTCCCAGCAGTAGTTCTTTAATATAACTCAGAGCACAGGTGTCAGAAGCTACCAAATAGCTTATTTAGAAATCCAGATTCTTGCCATGTACTGAATCAGCAACTCCGGGGATAGGAAGTGGAAGTCACATCTTAACCTGGTCTTTAGGTGGCCTTTCTTCGTGCTGAATTTTGAGAGCAACAAACCTGGAAGTCCCATAATGTGCTGCAGAAGAGTCATGCGAACCTTTTCTCTATATGTCCTCTAGCAGCCAATCCCTAGGACCCCCTCCCCCAAAAGAGAAGACTTGAGCACATAGAAATCTATTGGAGGGCCAGGGCTGGGTGAAAAAAGTGAAGGGATTAAGCAAAAATCAAAAACAAGAAAACACTTGATAGACACAGACAACAGCATGGCGATTGCCAGAGGGAAGGGGCAGGCAGGGGAAGTGGGAGAGGAATGTGGGGGGACGGGGGATATATGGTGATAGAAGGAGACCTAACTTGGGGTGGTGAACACACGATACAATATACAGGTGATGTATAATTTCATTAACCAGTATCACCCCAATAAATTCAATTAAAAAAAAAAGAAATTTATTGGAGGACAAGTCATGTAACCACGGCCTCCAGGGCCTCATATCCATAGCTCTGATTCTAGTAAAGGAAGGGGGGAGGCTGGTCCAGAGGCAAGTCTAACCTGAGTTAAGACCACAGCAGAGGTTAGTACCAGGAAGGACAGTTGATGCATGAATCTAAAGTAATAAATAGGGCCACTAGGTCCTGAAGGGAGGCTGCAGGTGATATCAGAGCTCTGGCCCCCACCCTACAGGTCACATGGAGCAATGTTAAAGGAGGCAGAGAGAGGAGACAAAGCAAGTTATTACAGATTCTTTGTACATAAGAGTTCCAATGACTTGGATATTTCATTTTAATTGATACATACTTTCCTCTGAGTTTCTAGGGACAAATCTTGAATCCTGGAGATCTCAGAATGAGTTGATGCACTCTCAGGTACCCGGCTGAACCATGGTTGCTTAATCAGTTGACAGGAGTCTATGACTCTTATACACGGTATTAGAATTGTGTGTGTGGAGATGTATTTTCTCATGAAATACATCTCGCCTCCCACACATGCATCCAGGTGACCTGCACTTACTGTGTTCCACGATGATTGTTCACTGCAGCTCTTAGTCATCCTGTAGAAATGTGGTGAGCAGTTACAAAGGAGTAAACTTTCCAATTCCACAGGCACAACCCCTATGAGTAAGACCAGATGGGCTATTTTCCCTTTTTTCAGCTGAGCAAACTGAGGTTCTGAGAAGTTAGAATAATTTTCTAAGTCACACAGTATGAAGTTCATAAACGGGACTCTGGGTCTTCTGGCTTAAATTTCCTTCCAAGGCAACTTTCCTAAGTCTCAGAAACTTGACTTTTGAAATACATCTAGTAGCTTTCTTCTCATAGCTGGGAGGTCATCTCTACAGGAACACATCCATGTCCATCTGTCATTTAAAAATCTATAGAGCTCTTCCTTCTTGTTTTCTGGTTTAAAAAAAAAAACATTCTTGCCCTAGCCAAGTTTGGCTCAGGGGATAGAACATCAGCCTGCAGACTGAAGGGTCCCAGGTTCAATTCCGGTCAAGGGCACATACCTAGGTTGTAGGCTCCTCCCCAGCCTGAGACCTAGTCAGGGCAAGTGCAGGAAGCAACCAATCAATGTGTTTCTCTCACATCAATGTTTCTCTCTGTCTTTTCCTCTATCTAAGAAACTAATGGGAAAATATCCTCGGGTGAGGATTAAAAACACACACACACAAACAGCATCCTTATTTAATACTTTGGCATATGAGTTAGGGTGACCATTCACCTCAATTTTCCCAGGACGACCCATTTTTAACATGAAAAGTTCTGCATCCCAGAAACCTCTCGGTCCTGAGCAAACTGTGACCATTGGTCACCTCACTGTTCAGACCACCTCATCCCCTCAGCGAGTCTCCAGCTGCACAGGAACCCATGCCTCCTGACTCCCCATTAGGCTCTGACTCACTCACCTGCAGCCTCTGCTCCCCAAGAATCAGACTCTGCAGAGCAAATATGACACTGGGAAACCAATCTCCATCCAGCGAAGCACTTTGGTGAACTTCTGATGCCAAAGGACATATTAGCAATATTGGAGAAAGGATACAGAAAGCAGTAACATTAGATTCATCAGGTACCAATTTCCAAATGACCACATATAAGAATCTACTTCACTGAATACTGGTGCTGGAGGAAAAAAAATGATTCAGGGCACAAGCACTATGCTGCTCTACAGTTCATTTAGAATACAGTTATGTGCATTCATTATCATGGCCACAGGAGCAGACAACTCAGTTAAATCCTGGCCCTGCCATTTAACCACTGTGTGACCTTGTGCAGGTTGTACCTAATTACCTCATCTGTAAAATGGAAAAAAACACACCAGAATTTCCTTCATAAAGTCATGATGAGAATTAATACATGTAAATTATTAGAAGGTGCAGCAAATTACTCATTACTCCCGTAGCCTATACACTGCATGGCCAATGCCAATGTCTAAATATGAAATACATGCAAAGCAAGCAGAGGGTAACAGGAGATTTGATTGTTTCCCAATAATTGGAGAAAATAAAAGGGAGGCTGGAAAACTGTTTCCTCCAAATATATTTTTCTTTCTGCCTTACTTTGAGAGTCTTTGTAGCCTCAAAGTATTATTGCTATCTTTAACCTCAGGAATATAAATAAAAGAGGAACAATCAACTGGATAATTAATTGCCCCTAACATTAGTACAATATTTTAGATACATCAACTCACTTTTACATATGTCACCCCACCCGACCTGTGCAAACCCCTTCCCATTATAACCCAAGGTTGTTTGGCCCATGTTGTCTTAGTATTTACTACTTGAGCATCTACCATATATTTCTTGCTGAGCTGGGTACTGTGGGAGATGCAACAATGCATAAAAATAGGAGGAGCTGACTCGATGAATTTACTATTTATCCAGGGGACAAGCTATCGGTAGATACAACCATGTATATCAAGTGCCAAATGACCTGGTTATTCAAGAAGGACAATAAAAGGCAGAGGTCACTGTGGACTGAGGCAATCAAGAGAGGTAAGAAGAGAAATGAGCAGGCCCTGGTTGGGGTGCCTGCTGTATCCCAGCCTTCTGCTTGTATCTTGGTCAACGCTCTCTAACAAAGGCTATCGGACCTTCTACCTCAGCCTTTCAGGATGCTCCAGAAAACTTCCCACTACTAGCATCAGCATATCTGAGCCTGAGGGAGCAGCTGGCATCCAAGGACTGAGCAGAGTTGGTGCTTAAACCCAGCTCCCTCCCCGCTTAGGGAGGATCATCTTTGAGGCATATGTCTTAAAACTTTCCTAGAGTATCTCTGTTGGAATTAAGCTGCAATTGCCCACAGTGGTCACTGGTTTGACCACAAACCCTTTCCTGATGGCCTTCCTTTCCCTATATCACTGCCCATGGCTATACCTGTGCTCCCTCCCCTTCCCAATTAGACCATTTGTACTCAAATCCTTATCTAAGGGCATGCTTCTGGCCAAACCCAGACTAAGGCAGCATCATATTCCCTGTGAAATTGGTTAAAACTGTATCCTTCTGACGAGTGAGAAAACTAAGACTCAAAGAGATTAAATAACTGTCTAAGATCACGTAAGAAGCATATGGTAGCACTCAGGTCTGAACCAACATCCTTCTGACTCCAAGTCCACATCTGCCCTCTTAGCATGCTGAGAGAAGTCACTTGATCTTGGAGACTCAAACCACCCCTATTCCTACACTCACCCCACTCAGGAAACTGGGAACTTTCCCCGAATCAAGACTGAAAAATAGGCTGATGACTTGGTCTCACTCAATTCTCATTGACTTCCTATTCATTTAAAAATGTCTCAGTCCCAGCTCTCTGTGGGAAGTAAGGACAGAAATGATGGTTACAGGGGAGAAAAACCCCCACATGGAAACCCTGGACTCCACATGTGAAGGTAGGTGTAAGCCAAGAAGTAGGACTGTACCCTTTCTGTCTGTGGAGATGCTGAGAAAATGTTGTCTCTACATTGTTTATCCAGATCCACAGAAAAGGGCTTTTGAAGCTACATTTCTATTTCATGATTATTTTTTTTTTTTGCAAATCATTTGGATTAAGGTAGCAGGAAACCATTGTGTTGGAATAAGTGGTGTGTGTGGTTACATGTGCAAGTTTACTGACAACCAAACGAGTTGGGGAGCTTGAGAGTCTTGCTCTGGCTCAAGGAGCTGTCCATGAACCCAGATCAAATTTTGGCTCAGTCAAGAGGTAACTTGATCCAAGTTTTAAGCAAAATGAATTATCATGGTCAGGAGCAGATGGATAGGGTAAATCACATGAAATCAACCTAAATTTATCAAAAGCTGACAGCAAAATTTTCTCTATTTATGTCTAGTGCTCTAGTTACTAGTGGCTGCATATCAAACCATCCTCAAATTTAGTGAATTCAACAACCATTTTATTATATCTCCTGATTAGTGTGGGTTGGGAATTAAGGCTGAGTTTGGCTTAGCAATTCTGTTCCATGTGCCATGGACAACATTGACTCGGAGGTATTCAGCTGGTAGATGGGCTATTCAGAAAGGTCTGAGATGGCTTCATTCACGTCTCAGGTTCATGGATGGACATGGCTAGAAGACTATGCTCAGCATCTCCACAGACAGAAAGGGTACAGTCCTACTTCTTGGCTTACACCTACCTTCACATGTGGAGTCCAGGGTTTCCATGTGGGGGTTTTTCTCCCCTGTAACCATCATTTCTGTCCTTACTTTACAGAGAGCCAAGTCTTGACAGGTTCATGGATGGACATGGCTAGAAGACTATGCTCAGTGGGGATTGTTGATCAGAGAGCCAAGTCTCCAGTGAACAAAGTAGAAGTAACCTGATTTTTTATGACCTGGCTTTGGAATCACATAGGGTCACTTCTGCCAAACGTTTTGTCAAAGCAGTCATCAGCACATCTAGATTCAAGGAGAAGGGACTTAGACCCAACCCTTCAATGACAGGATTTATAAAAGTATAACATCCCGTTTGAGTTAGAAGCAAAGGAGGGAAGTCAGAGCCTGTAGGCTTTCTCTGAATGAGACTCTAGTTGCATCTGCTTTGCCAGGACAAAGCATTTGTGACCTAGGGCATGGGCGGAGAGGAAACTGGGGAAGGAGGAAACTGGCATGGCTGAAATCCTGCTCCCCTAAGAGTGCTCCCTGCTTCCAGCTTTGCTTGGCTGACAGATAGCTGTGTACTCAGCACCAATCATTACTAAAGAGCTGAGTGAAGGGTTTCACCTACTTCAGGATGCTGGTCCCTTGGAACTGAGAAAAAGGGAAGAGGCCAGTGTGGAAGGGTTTGGCTGGTTTGAGCAATGTACAAGTCAGGCAGAAATCAGAAGCCAGAGAAACAGTGGCCAGTGTTGCTTGTTCCATCAAAGATCTGCAGCTAAAGACAGGCTCCATGGGGCACTGTCACCAAATCCTGTGTCTCCCAAGAAACATCAATGTGAAAGAGAAAGATCTATCAGTTGCCTTCTGTATGCGCCCCAACTGGAGATCAAACCCACAACCCAGGCAGTTGCCCTGACCGGGAATTGAACTGGTGACCTTTCAGTGCACAGGATGATGCTCAACCAACTGAGCCACTTCGGTGGGGCACTTTCCTTGAAGTTTTATCATCCATTTTTACACTGAGTCTCTGGAATGGCTGCAAGCAGAGTAAATTCTTAGTTTTCCTATAACCATGACTGACAGAGCCTTAAAGCCACAGTAATTACCTGACATGTTCATATGTCTGAAGCACTATAATGGAACATCCTATGGGAGCAGAATGCTGGAAGCATTTTGCATCTTTGCATGGTACAATGTAGGCTGCTCCAATTAATGTCAGTCAGATCCACCCACTCCTGAGAAGCCCAAAATTATATGCTGATTTACTGAACCTACTATAATGTTCCAAAATCAATTTTTAAACATTTCTACAAACCAGGACATTATATAGAGGCATTACAGCAGTTAGTTCGGTTCTCTGAACTTGGTAAATATTCAATAAATGTGAGCTGAATAAATGGATGCCCCATAGGCTAGAAGCCAGGACCCCTGAGGAACAGTCTCATTCTTCTACTAACTGGCCATGAGGTCTTGGGGAAATCACTTCCTCTCATTAACCTCAGCCTGTGCTTCTGTAAAATGTGGCATTTGAACCAACCCATCATCTCTGAGGTCAATCCCTCACAGCTCTAAAATTCTGTAATTTCATGAAAATGCCAAATTCATTTATACTGTTGGTGTCCAAGGAAATGAAAGATAGAATTGGTGTTTATTATAAGCAGCTTTTATTTTATGCCTCATTGCTTATTTTATGCATCATTGTATACGCTTTCAGATCTATTGTGTATTTTAGTTACCATAACTAACTATTGAGAAAAATATTAGGCTCTGTTTTTACACTTGGGAATACTGAAGTTTTATTAGCTTGTGAAGATATCAATTGCTAGTCTTGATAGAATTACAATTGCTTTAAGACACTAGGAAACAGTCAGTGCAAAACTGTGATCCCTGAGAGAAAGAATCAGTGAGGTGAGCCTTAAAATAACCTTAGATTTATGCTTGGAGGCAGTGTCCATCTGGCAATCACAAGCACAGTCTGGCAGCTTTGCCAAGTAGAGGAAGCAGAGACCAGAGATTAGGGGAGCTGAGGAGGCTTGGAGTTGAGGATCACCATTCCAGAAAGGAGGGAAATACACAGTAAAAGAGCACCATAAGTCTGCTGAGATATCCTCTTGAGTCTACTGAGCATTAGGCTCTGTGTGTATAAAGTGAAACTCCACAAAACCAGGCAAAAGAAGTGACCAGAGAGTAGTAAGTTGAACATCCCAGAGCTCTCAGAAGGTGAAAAAATGGTTGTGCACCAACCAACCAAAGTGGAGACTCCCGGTGATCCCCTGGGGCATTCAAGGAAGAGCCCAGAGTCACACTTGAGTAAAGTGACTAAACTCTTCCTGAAGTGAAGGTTACCTCCACCCGCCAAGCAAAGCAGAAAGATAAGACTCAAAGGGATCAGACTACTTCATGAGTAAATTGACTGCCTGCCCAAACAAAATCTAACACTCTTTAAAAGAAGACAACAAAGTGCAAATGTCTACCATCTAATAAAAAATTACTAGACTTTAAAGCAGCAGGAAAATGGTCACTTATAACCAAGAGAAAAATCAGGCAACAAAAACAGGTCAATATATGACAGAGATGATGTACAAGTATTTAAGTAACTGGACAAGACCCAACAATGAGTCCATCAGAGAGTCCAAATTCAAACCCAGGTCTCCTGACCCTTTCTTACAGAGCTCTTTCCGTCACCTGTGCTCACCAGTCTCTGCGCCTGGGGCAATTTATAAAATTTTACCACGACAATCCCAATGCTATCTTTCTATCCTTCTAGTTAGCACCTCTCAGAAGTTTGCAGAGACAGACAACAGATCTGAAACCTGTGAAGGCCAGTCTCTGATCAGGAACCGGCACAGGCAATCCTCATGGACAAAATTTCAACAATACTGCAACAGAACTCCTTGGTCTCTCCCTCCACCCTGCTGTGGCACTTGCATGGGAATTCCCCATGGCCACCCCTAAGTCATATATCCGGCAGGAGCAGCTCTGCCTCAGGGGTTGTGGCTTAAGGGAACATAGGAATCAGTGTGAACAGTGGAAGCACATACCAGGAAATCAGGCCTCAGCTTCTGCCCTGAGCTGGCAAGAACTTAAGCAAGTTCTTAAAGAGGTAAAGGGAAACACAGAAAGTGTCACAGGCCGCTGGCAATGTTGAGAGTATGTTCACGTGTGCACTGCCTACAGGTGTTTGTGAGAAAGTCGTTCAAGGAGCACAGACACTGAGTCACCTTCCAGGCTGGGGTGCATTTTTCCTCCTTGCCATTTACTCCACAAGTTGTTACCAAAGCAAATATCAAAGCCCTGCAATTTGCTAATTACAGGCAGGATCCTGGGCTTGTGGGCCCAATTAGGCACTTGTTCCTCATTTTCTGTGTGACCCGGTGGACTGCACCCACAATTAGCCACTTGCCTTTTAACTGCCTTGAGAGCAGGCTGACTCACCTCCAACTCACTCCCACTATCTCCTCCAGATAGCCTTTGGTATCTTTCTGCTTTTCAGGTTCCCCCCACTCACCTAGTATCTCTCTCTGCATCACAGGGCAATGTCTAGTTTCCCCGACTGGGCTCCTCTGAGATCCCTGCCCTTGCTCCTTGCCTAGGCTTGGAGCCTGAAAGGCAGGAAGCAGCTCCTGTTGGTCTGGGCATCTTGCCTGGCTCCCCCAAGGGAGCTCAGAGGCTGTGGTTGCGTTCAGTTCAGCCTCTGCCCCAGACACAGGAGTGAGGAAAATTACAGCTTCTCTGGAGCCAGCTCACAGCCAGAGCTTCTGCCCACACTCTCCACAATACCTCCTGCTCTGGCCCTCAGTCAGGCCAGAGCTGCACCCGGGAGGACCCTCTGCCAGTCCTGGGGAAGGAGGTCCCGTCACTGTCAGCAGCAGCTCTCCAGGGAGACACAGGTTGGAGGAAGAGAAAACCCTGCATGATTTTCTACTTCGTTCAGAAAGCTACCTGGCAAGCAAAAAACTTCCAGCCAACTTTTTGATGATTTACTATGTCAATGGTTCCTACCCTTTTCAGTGTCACAGACACCTTTGAAAATCTGATGAAAGCTCTGGACCCTCTCCAGCAAGAAACACTCGTAATTTTGTTCCATTTAATTATGTAATCATTCAACAAATATTTATGGAGCACCTCTGTGCCAAGCACTACTTGGCACTAAGCAAAGATCAGTGGACAAAATAGACAAAAATTCCTACTCTCATGGGGTTTACATTCTAGCAGGAAGAGAGGGGCATTAAATAACAAATGTGATAAATGAGTATATAGTCAATAGAAAATAAGTGCTATGGAAAAAGAAAAAAAAAATTGAGCAGGGTAAGAGAGAGGCTAGTGGAGACGGAGGCTGTATTTTGAATAAAGTGTGCCAGGTTGTCCTCATTGAAAAGTGAAATGTGAGCAAAGAACTGAAGAATGTAAGAGGTTTCACCATGTGGGTATGTGGGGAAAGAGTGTTGCAGCCAGAGGGAACAGCCCGAGGGCGAGGGCCTGCCCTGAGTCTGAGGAAAAGTGAGAACAGTGTGTGGCTAGACTGGAGAGAGGGAGAAGGCAGTCGAAGTGGGTCAGGGAGGCAAGGGGGTGGAGGGACGGATATCACACAGGACCTTGTAGGTCACAAGGACTTTGACTTTTACTCTGAGTTAAATCACGAGCTATTAGTGAGATCTGAGCAAAGGGGTAACATGATCTCGGTGGTAGCAGTGAAGACCTTGAGAAGGTTGAGTCAGAGGATTTCCCCAATAGCTGTGGTGTGTGCAAGAAAGACATGCACCTATAATTTCACACACACACACAATGCAGCAGTCACCAATCTCCTAAACACCCACCTCCACGGATTCAGGTGATAAAGGGGAGTGGTGACCCCAAGGAGGGAGGGGAAAGGGGTGACTCCAGATGAGCACATGCCTTCTTAGCTGTATCTAAAAGGTGCGCTTCTTTTTAAATATACACAAGAAGATGTTTCAGGAAAATATGGTAAAATATTAGCATCTGGCAATCTGAGTTTTAGATACTCAGGTGTCTATTATTTTTTCAATATATTTAAAATAATCCTTAATTTTACAAAGGACTGCTCATCTCAAGGTTTATCAGAAAGTCTCACTTGCTCATCAATGCATCAGAAGGAATCGGCACAATCAGTTCTGCTAGTAATTCTGGCTGTGATTCCGGCTGGTGTACCTCACGTCTCTGATTTTCCTTCCCCTCTTTCCAGTGGCCCAGAGTCAAAGGTGAAGTAAGTCACGGACGAACACAAAAATCACACTGTAGCAACAGAGACTAGAAGACGAAGAGAGTAATGGGAACTGGGGAGCCTGGGGAAGGCACCCAGCAGAGGCAGCCCTTCAGCAAGATCCAGATGGGCAGCGTGGGCCTGGCAGAGAGGAGGGTAAGTCTGCCCAGCTGGGGGCTGCTGCAGGGACAGAGGCAGCGCTGGGTGCAAGCGAAGAGCCCACACACCTACTCCGCCATGGCCCATTTTAAGAAGAGCGGGCAGACTTTCCTCCCTCCACTGAATTGGAGAGAAAGGCCAGATGGGAGGGACTCCCAGAGCCCTGCAGTCACCCCAATGGGACCAAGAGAGCCCAGGGGTGGAAAAGCTTGGATCCAGGTGTGCAGCCAGCTGAAACCTGCAGACCAGGGTGACTTCAGGCCCCCGGGGGAATAAGGCTACTGAGCTGGGCGGAGTCGCCTTGCTGACCTGGAGGGAAACCTCCTCAGGAGCAGACCAGGGACACTCCCCAGCCACCCCTGTGTCAGCCACCTTGGGCCATGGCCCTCAGACAGCCAAGCCTCCCAATCTGCAGGCCTGTCCCTGAGCCCGGGGGAAGGTCCCCTGCTGCCCACATTTGACAGAAACTTGCCAAGTCACAGTCCTGGTTAGGTGCCAAGGGAAGGATTTCTCAGGCCACAGTTTTAACAAGACCATGCTTTCTAATGACTAGTTTTCTCCTAATTAAATAAAAAAGGGGGGGAGAGAACCCAGTCATTACTCCTCCTTGTAATACCACCTTCCATTTATGTGCGTCTCTCTTCAGAGGAGCTCAAAGTGCTTTGTGTGTTATTGTATATTTTCCCCTCGTATTATCCTGGAGATTCCTGGGGATGGTTATCATCATACAATTTTACAGCTGGGAAAAGGGATGTGGCTGAGGTTAAGCAACGTGTCCCAGCGCCCTCACTGGCTATGGTCAGGATTTTGAAGCTCTTCTAAGAAACCTCCTCACATTTGAATATAAAATTGTCCCCTTGGAAGTAAACTAGGCTAAAACAATGCATAAAGAATAGTCATCTACTGCAAACTTTACAATAGGAATGAACACTCTTTAGCTCTCACAACATCCCATAAAGTAGATAGTATTATACCAATCGTACATAGGAGGAGACTGAGATTCAGAGAAGTACAGTAAGCTGCCTAGAGTTGTATGATGATAACATTTATAGTAATAGTAAAAGCAGATGCCAATATTTATTAAGCACTTCCCATGTGCCAGGTATTTTACATCTATGAACTCATTTTCATTCTTATAATTCTCTGAGGTGGTTATTAGTATTATGACCATTTTGTGGATGACAAAACCGGAGCACAGAAAAGTTAAGTAACTGGCCCAAGGTCACACAGCAAGTCAGTGGTAGAGCCAGGTAGGAACCCCAAAAAGCTATGTGTGTCCCCACCACAGCAGTTTCTCCACCTGAAGGAATGCTGTATTCTGAGCATTGGCCTGGGAACACCAGGTACAGTCCAGGTGCCTCAGATATAGTCCTAGGACTGCTCTGTGTCCTAATCACTGCCCTTTGGTGGTGGGTGGAAGTGCATCTTCTGTACTTCTGCTGTGCCAGGCCCCTCACTCTAAAGGCGGGTACCAGGAGAGCGGATCATGAGAGAAAAGCTCTTCCTGCCGGAATGACGGCAAATGTGATGACTACTTTCACTGGTATAGAATGGTACCACCCTGGCTGGTGTGGCTCAGTGGTTGAGCGCCAACCTGTGAACCAGAAGGTCACGGTTCGATTCCTGGTCAAGGCACATACTGTGCCAGGCCCCTCACTCTAAAGGCGGGTACCAGGAGAGCGGATCATGAGAGAAAAGCTCTTCCTGCCGGAATGACGGCAAATGTGATGACTACTTTCACTGGTATAGAATGGTACCACCCTGGCTGGTGTGGCTCAGTGGTTGAGCGCCAACCTGTGAACCAGAAGGTCATGGTTCGATTCCTGGTCAAGGCACATAGCCGGGTTGTGGGCTCAGTCCTCAGTGTGGGGCATGCAGGAGGCAGCCGATTAATGATTCTCTCTCATCATTGATGTTTCTCTCTCCCTCTCCCATCCTCTCTGAAATCAATATAACTATATTTTAAAAATATAAAATAAAGTGGTACCATAGAGGCTGTTAGCACAAATGTAGTGGAATCAGAGAGTAAGGATTAACCTAGAGCAGTGATTTCCAACCTTTTCATCTCATGGCACACATAAACTAATTACAAAAATTATATTTTTTGCCAATCTGACAAAAAGGGGGGGGTATAATTTTGATTCACTCACACCAGATGGCTATTGCTATGTTGGCAGCTGTCATTCTTTTTTATTTGGCAATCTAAGGGAAAAGGGGTCAGTGCCCCTGGCTAAACAGTCAGGTATTGCATGTTCTCGAGGTTCTGTCAGCACACCAGTTGAACATTGATGACTTGGAGAGACATTCGGAGCAGTGGGAAGCGAACTTGCTGTGGTGTGTGTATGTAGGCGGTGGTGCACCTAGCCCTTCCACACTCCAAAGAAATGAGCCCCCAAACTATCCTCGAACCTGGGCTTTTTCATTGCCCTTTCCCCAAAAGCACCCTCCAGTGACTCACTCCACTCCTCATATCACCATAGCAGGAGGGGGTGGTCCTGGATGGGACAGTCTAGCTAACGCTGCCCATCAATAAACTTGCCTGCCAGACTCAGGCTTCAGGACAGGGCTTCCAAATGCCAGCATACTTCCTGGGGCAGTGAAGGGGAGACCGGGACCCTCCCCCGACTCTCAGACAAGGCTCGGCTGGGCTGCCAGGTGGCATGTCGCACTCACACCTCTGTCTTTTCTTTTCAGACCAACACTTGTAGCAGACTGACCACAATGCTCACCTCCTGTCACTGTGTGTCCTGTCCCTTTCCGATCGGCCAAATTGCCAGGAAGCCCTTCCTGAGAAGGACAGGATGAGTGGCAACAATCTACCAGCATGTCCCAAACAGCATGCACACAATTCCCAGAGAATGTCGGCTACAAGCCCGCCCCCCCCCCCTTCCTCCTCCCACATCCCCAGCTCTTTCTGATAATATCAGAGCATTTAGGAAATTCCTGGCTTGCTGTGTCTGACACCCAAACTTTCCAGAACTTGACCTTTGTGGAGAGCTGGTGTGCTAGGCGAGGAATTCTGGAAGACAGCATCTTTCATCAAGTGGCTGCAAACATGAGGTCTGGAGCAAGACTGCCTAAATTGAAACTCCAGCCCTCCCATTTACTCGCTGTGTGGCTGTGAGCAAATTGTTGAACCTCTCTGTGCCTGTTTGGTTGCCTGTAAACCATGGGTAATAAGAATTCCTATTTCATAGGATTCATAGGATTGTGGTGAGAATTAAATGAGTCGTTGCATTAAAGGGCTTAGCACCAAGTAAGCACCCAATAAATGTTAACTACTATCAAGAGGCCTGGAAACGTCTTCTCCAGAAAGAATCCATTATTTTTCGTCAACCTCACCTTTGCACCGCCAGGACTTGAGGCAGGAAGAGGCACTGTGAAAACCTGTATCAGGAGATCTAGTCTTCTAAGGGGTTATTCATAGCCCCTGCTGACCACATGATATTTGCAGGAAAAAAATAAAAATAAAATAAAGAAGCCCAGCCGGTGTAGCTCAGTGGTTGAACCTCGACCTGTGATCCAGAAGGTCACAGTTCAATTCCCAGTCAGGGCACATGCCCAGGTTTCGGGCTTGATCCTCAGTGGGGGTGTTCAGGAGGCGGCCGATCAATGCTTCTCTCTCCTCATTGATGTCTCCCTCTCTCTCCTTCTCCCTTCCTCTGATCAATAAAAATATTTTTTTTAAATAAAAATGAAATAATTAAGAAAGATCAAATCAAGACCCAGGACCCGCGCCCAGGGAGGAGGGTGAACAAGGCTCACCCTGGAGCCTCCCTGAAGATGCTCCGTTTGCCCTTTGGGCCCCACCCCCACCCCTGCCCCGGACTGGAGGTTCCCCTGCAGATGTTCAGACCCTTCAGAAATTTAAACCAGGGAAGCCCAGGCTTGCGAGTTCCCAGGGCCTCTCAGGCACGCGGCAGCTCTCCCCACCGGCAGCGCCTCAAATACCAGAGGACCTGCCAAAGCCCCGACTGTTTGTGGGGAGCTCGGGTTTCTCCCGCCGCGGGGCTGAGCCGGTGGCGGAGGCGCAGCTGCTGGGAGGTCACGCCCGAGACACGTCCGCACAAGCCCGGCCTGGGGGGCATGAGGGTTGGGGGTTAGGCCTGGTCTCCGTTCCCATCTTCATTCCGAAATCATGCAACACCCCACACCCCACACCCCTCCCCGCGACACACACACACACAAACCAAGGTGGCTTTCCTCTCTATGATATTATTTTTGCAAAACAAACACAGCAAAAAGCTCTAAGCGAAAAGAAAGGCTTCTTTACAAATGCTAATTGTGGGCATTTTTAAAAAATTGTTTTGGAATTTGTTTGTGTTGGATATAGAGTTCTTTTCCAATAAATGGCATACAGAGAAAACCCTACATTAGGCATAGGAAACCCGAAGCCATTTAACCTTGAAAGTCTTCATTTTTCATTAGTTAATACCTTTGCATGCTGAGAGCCTTCTACATCTGATAAAAATAGGGGCACTGAACAGTTTAACCACCTGTGTTTTCCTTGGATTGCATATTTTCCATTGTAAACAAGAAAACACAGATTGGAAATCCATTCATTCCTTCCTAAGTGCTTTAGTTGGGGTTTATTTGTGTTTTCAACCAGTGGAAACCAAAAACAACCTTTGCAAGATTTAGGGATTTTGTGCAAAGAAACACCACGACATCATTTTATCCCCTCTGCAGCTATTTTAACATTAAGCCCAAGATTTTTTAAATGCTGCTAATAATTATAATTACCATTTAATTTACCAAGCACATTCTACATGTGTGACTTGTACTCTCATTTGTGATAATATTGTATTCTTTTTTAAATGTATTCTTTTTTAAATATATATTTTTTTAAATTTATTTCAGAAAGGAAGGGAGAGGAAGAAAGAGATAGAAACATCAATGATGAGAGAGAATCATTGATTGACTGCCTCCTGCATCCCCTACACTGGAGATAGAGCCCACAACCCGGGCATGTACCTGGTCGGGAATCGAACCATGACCTCCTGGTTCATAGGTCGATGCTCAACCACTGAGCCATGCTAGGCCGGGCAGGAATAGTTACTCTTAATTCCTATTTTAGAGATGAGAAGAAGGCTCAGGGAGAATAAGCGATAGCTAATAAATGATGCAGGCTTGATGCTCATGCCACTCCGTGTGAGAGCTGCAAAACTGTGCTCTTTTCGCCACCATAAACCATTTCCAGTGTCTAAGCATTTCTAAGTAAATGGATGGTTAGGGACATAGAAGTGTAGCTGATCTTTTCTCTCAATTTTCAACATAACTTTTAGGGAAAGGGGCATACAGTGAAAGGCCCTGGTTTCTAGAGCTAGTGCTGCCTATATTATCTTGCCACTCAACTACTTAACAAGGCTCTGAGCCTCAGTTTCCCCTCTCTAAAATGACACATGATCTCTAAAGTCCCATCTAGCTCTGTCATCTGAAGATGTATCCTAAATTAAAAGTTCAGACCCATCAGCCTGGTATTGGACATGACATAATATTCATCCCTACTCTTCTGATCCCCTGGCTGTAATCATCTAACTCTGGGGCTCTCAACACTGGCCGTACACTAGAGTCTGCTGCAAGAGCTTTTAAAAATACAGATGCTCAGGCCACACCCGCAGAGATTCTAATTGAATTGTTCTGATGTGTGGCCCAGGCATCGGTATTTTTCAACAGCTCCCCAGATGAATGTGGAGCCAGGACTGAATATTGATCTAACCTAGTGAACTACTCCAATTTCATCCACCCCAGTGGTGCTTTTATACATGTAGCTGGTGTAACTGGAATTCCTTTTTATAAAATGCAATAACACTAGTGCTACCAGAGTCCATCTCAAAACAGATGTGAACTCTTGTGTAATTTGCTTAAGTAAGTTAAGGTGTCTGATCATAGCTTCAAAATGCTCCAAGTGTGTGTGTGTGTGTGTGTGTGTGTGTGTGTGTGTGTGTGTGTTGTTATTGTTGTTGCTGAGACAATAGATGACTTTTTCTTCAAGGGTAGAGACAGAAGAGTGTTACAATAACCAGAGGTTCTAGGTCAATCTGATCCAATAAGTGATTGGCTAGGTGAAAGAGATCACACAAAATATTTATTTAACCCCAGGGTAATAATACCCATTCTTTGGAAACAGGCTGTTTTAGACCTGGCCTGGGAGACCGGGTTGAGCTGGAGGTGGTAGAAGTCTGGAAGTCTGGCTAAGAGGTCAGCCTGGAGCCATTTGAATCCCCAAAGGCCCTGGGCTATTTCATGTACTATTAGTCTCTTGATTTGGCATCTGTTAGAGGGAGGCAAACTTTCCAAAGCTCTCCATCTAAATGTGACACAATGACACAAGTACCCAGGGAAAGTCCAAGCATTCTTATACGTCAAAAAAGATTTACTTTTTCTTATGGAAGGATCTACTGATTTCTTGATATATGGGAGACATTTAAAGAATTTGTTTTATTTTTTAAATCTGTTATAATTTGTTCATTAAGCTTAAGCTTTCTCTTTTGCGGGAAACTATAAGATTTACCACTCCACCACCACATCACACACACACACACACACACACACACAAAACTAGTTTTTTTGTGTTTTGTTTTGTTTTCTCCAACCTCTGTTGACATAGCTCAGGTGCATGAAATACTAGTAGGTAGTATTAGTTGTGGTCAGAACTGTGATTTCTCCAAACATCTTTGGTGGGACTGACATTCAAACAGGAAACAGGAACATCAGGCAATTCTGGGCTTTTCATCTGTACCTGTTACTTGTAAACAATCTCAACCATACAAAATAGACACAAAATTCTACTTAGTGGGAAACAAGTGGCATTGCCTCACATGTTAAGCTGCTTCCCCTGGGCAATGGAAGATTAAGATTTCTGTACAGGGAACAGTTTTGATCTTGCCTTCTAGCTACAGAATTTACATTCCAGTAAAGTTCATCTGCATCAGTTAGTAGTCACATGAATGAATATGCAGCCCAGGATCATGTTCTTAAATAAGGATATCATCCAAGGAATTAGGAGTTGGGATGGGGGCTTATCCTGGTAATTAAAGATGAAAACCACAGAAAGATGCAGAAATGTTCTCTAATGTGAATTTCCATGGTAAACTCTGGGCAAAACACTAAAGACTAGAATAAGGAAGAAGCAGACTGATGAAAGCCTGCTTAAATAAGGAAACTGGGGGAAATATCTTGTCAACCCACAGACACAGATCAAAGATGGGTCTGTGCTTTTAAAAATTAAATTTAAAAATCAGTCCAGGTAAGAGAAAGGGGCTTTGAAGTAACAGGGAAATTGTCACTTCTCGTATAACTACAGGGACCAGATCAGAAAGACCGATCTTAAGAAAAGAAGCTAATAGTACAGTTTCCAAAGCAAGAAATTATTTATTTAAATCTCGCTTACCTATAATGATATGTAGCTTGAGTTTTGGAACAGAAGTTGCCTGATGAAAATGTGTTTTGTGTCTGTCTAAACCAGTAAACATTGATTGAGCACTTACTATATACCAGGCACTGGGCTAAGCATAAAGATGTGAAGATGAGTAAGACAGTCCCCTTCCTCAAGACATCAGGTGGCATTGCTTACAGTGGAAATTCATATGAGCTATTAGTACAACCAGGTTCACTGATGATAAATCTCGTTGCTCACAACTCGAGGCTTGGTAGTCAAGATAGCTGAGGGTAACTTGGGCATGCCACCAGCTTTGATCATTTGTTCAAGCCTCAGAGCCTACCCTGGCCAAAAACTCATGGGAGGTGCGATGGAGGGTGTAGGGATGGATAAGTCAGGTTCCCCATCTTCCAGAGGTTCCCAGTCAAGTTTTCAGATGAAAAGGAAAACTACATGAGGAACTTTAAGAGCAAGTCATTGCAAGTAAAGACTGCTTGCTAATTGGTTGCTCCCAAGAGAAACTAAATAGAGAGACTTTTGAAATGGTTTGGGAGCATAACGCTTTAAAAGCACAATAGATTAAAACACTGGCATGACAAATTAGCTTTGCCAACCACTTAGTGAATGATCTTTCTTTAGCACATTGGCTGATTAAGAAGTAGATATTAACTGGTGAGATTCTCTGTCTCTGACAGACTTTTAACGCTATGCAGAAGTTTTAGGAACCATCAATGTATAGTTTTAAGGAGCTTTTCAGGGAAAGCAAAGTCCTAGTACATTTTGATTCAAAATAGAGATCTGATTAAAGCCGAAATAACAGCCTCTAGACAAGAGTTGGAGCATAAGGAAATGCGACATCATTCCAACTGTCCATGTCACCCCTTCAGCTCTTCCCTCAAGTCCTCCCCAACCACCCCAGCCTGGATGCTGTTACTGTATCAAAATCCTCACAGCCCCCTGGGCTGTGTCCTTGGATCTCACACCCCATCCAGTACAGTTTGGAGCTATTCTCTGACTGGGTCGTGGTCTTCCCAATTAGTCTCTGACCCTGACACTAGAGATTACATTTCCTCTCCTCTCTGCCTCCCGCGCTGCTCCTAGAATAGGGCTGTGTGTATGGTGTGGGCTGAGCATGGCCTGTCAGGGAGCGCCTTAGACTTGGACTGGAAGACCTGGAGACCATGCCCAGGGTGACCACTGAATAGCTATTAACTTGGGAAAGTAAGTTTTCTGTCTGGACTTTAGTGTGCCATCTATAAAGTGAACAGGATGGGTTATACGTTTTTTGAGGCCTGTCCCTAATATTCTATGATTATGTGATTTCAAGCAAATGCCAAAAACCTACCCCATATAAATACCACCTCTCCTTTCTTCTCCCTGTATTTGTGAGTTAGCAGGCAACTGACCACTTTAAACGAGGCAAACGCACACCCTCAAACACACCGACCTCAAATTATTGCTCTTAAGCCTCTCAATATGCATGCTCCTAAGACTGGCATTTAATTCTAATAAATTCAACATGACATTGACCCCAAATTCCACTAAATACAAAACTGAGCACTATATATATCCAACTCTTTACAGGACAGTTTTGCATACAATCCCACAACATTCTACAATAACCTGCTACTGTTGGGCCCATTTTACAGAAGAGAGTTTGATGCAGTCCCATAGCAAACTAGTACGTTGTTGCCACCTACAGAACCCACCTGCCCCCTCCCTGAGGTGCCACAGGCACAGCTGCAGGAGATTCTTGAGTGGGAGGCTTCAGGAAGGGAGCAGTTGGAGTTCAAGAAGAAACAAGAGCAAGGGGAAGAGATGGAAGAAGGGGACAGCTACATTCCTGATACTGGTGAAAAGTCCGAAGGCCATCAACCTTAATCTGCCCTCAGCTCCCAGCGCCTTACACCTCCCAGGATTTATAACCCGTGAGCTGTTCATCTGACCTTCTGCCACTTCCCTGCCCTCTCCTGCTCTCTCCCCTCCTTAGGATGCCCTGAAAAGAATGTCTGTTGCATCTCTCTCCAGCTATTTGATCTTTTTAAATGTCTCTCACTTGTCTGTGGCATATGCTCCAAACGAAAAATAGACCTTGGGCATTCAGGCTGGGAAAGAGTATTAAATGGCCAAAGCCAGCCTCGTGCCAAGGGTGTGGGCAGCCCCTAGATAGCTATGATTACCAGATGTCCTGGATTTGCTGGGATGGTCCTAATTTAAAACATTCTAGCCTCTTGTCCCCAGCAGTGCCTTCACACTTGTCAGATCATGTGTCCCTATTTGCAGTTTGGAAAACATAGTTACCACATGGATACCCGATATCCAAGCGTCAAACAGACCCAGAGTCAGCGTCATGGGGGTGGAAAGAGGGCAGATTTTTTGTCAGATCATGTGTCCCTATTTGCAGTTTGGAAAATATAGTTACCACATGGACACCCGATATCCACAAACAGACCCAGAGTCAGCGTCGTGGGGGTGGAAAGAGGACAGATTTTGGAGCCAGATGGTTCTTGGGTCAACCAGCTTTGCCACTTACTCTCTGTGTGGCTCTAGGAAGCTTTTATTCTTTCTGAGCCTGTTTCTTCATCTAGAAAATTGTTAGTTTCTCTGGAAGTTAGACCCATGGATTTGGGCTTATCAGAACAACCACTACTGCTCATAGACCCTTAATATCTTCCAGATGTTTCTGCCATTCTGTCTGTACTGTCATTGTTTGGATTTTGGTCAACTCTTGTGTGTTATAATTTAAAGCATTAACTTAAATGTAGGGTTCCAAGTGCCATCTTAAACAGCTATGATAATAGCAACCAAAATATCCCAACAGATATAAATAAAATGCCCTTCTGTATCCCTGCCCATCTATTCTAAATCCTCCTCATTCTATTGGAGACTCCACTCAAACCCACTCTCCATTGCTCCCTAGAGTTGCACATGGGCTGATCCTGCCCCAGCCAGGTCAGAAGGCTCATCAGATCATTGCTGTAGGTTCCAGCTGCTTTTGCCTCTGCGCTCACTTCCCTCTAGTCCACTTGTCCCAGCCCAGCACATGGGCCTTCCTTGAGCCACCTCTCGTCACCTAGTACTGAGGGGCCAACGAGGACAGTGGAAGGGGGGTCCTCTGCAAAGCCAGCCAAGCGCCATACCTGATCCTGCCCCCCAGTAACCTGCTGCTGACCTTAATCAGGTCACTTGACCTTTCTCAGCCTCAGTGCCCACCTCTAAAGACTAGGATTAAGTTTCCTATAGCTGGTGCCCAGGAGAAGCATTTTCAAAGCCTTATTGTTGCCATGTCATTTAACAAGCATTTACTCCTCCAACTTCCAGGCACATCAAGCACAAACTCAGAATTCAAACCCCTTCAAACACCTAGCATTTAGAACCCTCCATAACCTGGCTGCACCCCAAACTTCTCAAATTTATGTCCCACCCAGAATACACTTTTGGTACCAGCCATGCCAGGCTCCTCACTGCTCACCTACCCCGGCTTCTGCATTTCTGCCCAAGCTGTTCCCTTTACGAGGCATGCCCTCTGCCCACCTATCCAAGGAGGTCTCTCTTTCTAGACTGAGTCACAACCTTTCCCCACTGCTATAGACTGAATTGTGTAACCCCACCCCCAATTCATACATTCACTAACTCCCCTAGTGTGAACTGTATCTGGAGACAGGGCCTCTAAGGAAGTAGTTAAAGCTAAATGAGGTTATAAGGATAGGGCCCTAATCCAATAGCATTCATCTACACTAATAAAAGAGAAACATGGTAATTGGCGTACGACCGCTACCCTTTTCATTGGCTAATCAGTGAGTGTATGCAAATTAACTGTCAGCCAAGATGGCGGCCGGCAGCCAGGCA
>NW_005365371.1:6402244-6405397 GCF_000412655.1 Myotis brandtii | reverse complement strand
TTCTTCTTCTTCTTCTTCTTTCTCTCTCTCTCTCTCTCTCTCTCTCTCTCTCTCTCTCTCTCTCTCCTCTCTCTCTGCCATGTAAAGACACAATGAGAAGGTTACCTGCAAACCAGGAAAAGAGCTCTCACCAAAAAGCAAATTGGCCAGCTCCTTGATCTTGGGCTTCCCAGACTCCAGAACTGTGAGAAAATAAATTTCTGTTGTGTGAGTCACCCAGCCTTTGGTATTTTATTATGGCAGCCCACGCTGACTAATACATCCACCATCACTTCTCTCTTCTTCCTCAGAACCCTATGTCACTTGTCACCTGTCCCTCACCTGATAGCACTAAGTCTGTGACACTCTGTCTTACTGAGCCATTTCCCCTATGTGTGCCCATTTTGCTCCTCCAATAAGGAGATAAATGCTTTGCAGGTAGGAGCATGAGGGTCTGTATCACCCACGGGTCCTGCACAAAGCATTATACACAGCAGCTGCTTAAGATGTGCTTCTCTGGTTACAGGTCCTTCAGTGATGGAGGAGGAACAGGGGTCCGAGAGGATAGGAGTCTTTCCAGTGTGGCTAGGGGATGCCTTTAGGGGCACACACTTACCCTGACCCAGACATTTGCTTTCCTGTGTCCAATCTTGGCTCCGTCACCACGGCCCAAGGCAGGGTGCTGGGAAGGGGCAAACACACAAGATGATCTACATGGATGTAATGAAGAGATTCCCAAACCACCAGGCTAGCTAACAGAGAAATAGACATCCCATATTGAAACAGTCACTGAAAATATGTGCCACTTATTTGCACATTTTATGTGTATACTAAAAATCGGTTGTATACTAAATATTTTCAATTGTATATATTTCTGAGCACCTGCTGTGTACCAACCTCTACATAAGTCACTTCATACCCAATATCAGTTAAACTTATCTCCATTTTACAGCTGAGAAAAATGAAACTTAAGTAGGTTAAGTAACTTGTCCAAGGTCACACACCTGGTACGTGAAATTGAGAGCCCGTGATAGATTGCCCTTAAAGAGCATTCATTTGCTAGTTCATTCAGCCCATAAACAGAGCAGATGCCATAAGCAGAACCCCCAAACAATTACTTGTAGGAAGGAGAGCAGCATAGTCTCTGTCCTGATGGATTGTAGATGAAAGCAAATTGGCCAGCTCCTTGATCTTGGGCTTCCCAGACTCCAGAACTGTGAGAAAATAAATTTCTGTTGTGTGAGTCACCCAGCCTTTGGTATTTTATTATGGCAGCCCATGCTGACTAATACATCCACGATCACTTCTCTCTTCTTCCTCAGAACCCTGTGTCACTTGTCACCTGTCCCTCACATGATAGCACTAAGTCAGTGACACTCTGTCTCACTGAGCCATTTCCCCTATGTGTGCCCATTTTGCTCCTCCAATAAGGAGATAAATGCTTTGCAGGTAGGAGCATGAGGGTCTGTATCACCCACGGGTCCTGCACAAAGCATTATACACAGCAGCTGCTTAAGATGTGCTTCTCTGGTTACAGGTCCTTCAGTGATGGAGGAGGAACAGGGGTCCGAGAGGATAGGAGTCTTTCCAGTGTGGCTAGGGGATGCCTTTAGGGGCACACACTTACCCTGACCCAGACATTTGCTTTCCTGTGTCCAATCTTGGCTCCGTCACCACGGCCCAAGGCAGGGTGCTGGGAAGGGGCAAACACACAAGATGATCTACATGGATGTAATGAAGAGATTCCCAAACCACCAGGCTAGCTAACAGAGAAATAGACATCCCATATTGAAACAGTCACTGAAAATATGTGTCACTTATTTGCACATTTTATGTGTATACTAAAAAGCGGTTGTATACTAAATATTTTCAACTATATATATTTCTGAGCACCTGCTGTGTACCAACCTCTACATAAGTCACTTCATACCCAATATCAGTTAAACTTATCTCCATTTTACAGCTGAGAAAAATGAAACTTAAGTAGGTTAAGTAACTTGTCCAAGGTCACACACCTGGTACGTGAAATCGAGAGCCCGTGATAGATTGCCCTTGAAGAGCATTCATTTGCTAGTTCATTCAGCTCATAAACAGAGCAGATGCCATAAGCGGAACCCCCAAACTATTACTTGTAGGAAGGAGAGCAGCATAGTCTCTGTCCTGATGGAATTGTAGATGAGAGGAGAGGTCATGCAGATCACAGGTTGTAGGTGACTACAAATGCCAGAAGAAGGGGCAGGAAACAAGTGTTTCAGGTGTTCGGGACCCATTGCACTCTGACCCAGAGACCGGACATTGAAGGACAAGCAGGAACAAGGTGCAGAAATGGAAAGGTGCTGGTAGAGTGAACTGTGGAGGGTTCACTCACCAGGACCGAAGGTTTGTAGGGTGCTGGACCCCCAGGAAGTCAGGCTGAGGTACCAGGAGTAGAACCTCTGGTAGCATGAGGCTGACTTTTGGCAAAGCTACTGGGGTCTCGGGACACATGGTTTACCCCATCCATTCCCATGTGCCCCACCCCGACTTCTCTAGTTCAGGCAGGGAACTCCTTGGGGCACAGGGCTGCTGGGAAGGCTCTCCATTCCTAAAAGGGGAGTGTAGGGTGTGGCAGAGAGGCTCTGGACTTGGAGTCTAGAAGTAGCTCTGCTCCACCCAGCAGGGTGACCTTGGATATGTGTCCCAGAAAGGCAGGGCTTGGGGCAGGACTTCAAGGGCCTTGGCCTGGGCGTTTCCTGAGCTCCATGTGATGTCCACTCACGGCAGGGGTGGGCCAGAGTTGTGGATCTGCCAGAGGGTGGAGGCTTGAACCCAAAGGGAGGTGCTGATCACCTGCCTAGCCCAGAGGATGCTGTTTCTGATTCGGGGAAGTGGGCACAGTGGGGCCTCCTGCTCAGAGCTCTGGGATCACTAAGCCTGGCCTCACGGAGCCTGGTGGGGTCTAGGAAGGGCTGATGTCAGACACCCCCAGGTTGAAGGGCCTCCTTTCTGGCCTCTCCAACCTCAGCCCTTCACTCCCCAGGCCCTTCTCCGAGTGAGGCCACGCTTACAAGACTGCTCCGTCTAACAAGGCTAACCTACTTAACCCAAGGAGAAGAGATCACTCCCCCGGAATATGAAGGGCAGGAAAGGGCCCTGCTGGGCTGCCGCTGCCGGCTGCCTGCCTGCCCAGAGCTG
>NW_005365371.1:6396291-6401862 GCF_000412655.1 Myotis brandtii | reverse complement strand
ACCCTTGGGCGTCTGGACACAATTGCACGGTGTGTGTGATTTTTCCAAACCGCAGTGTGTAGGTGCCGAACACATGTGGAGTGAATAAATGAAGGAAGGAACAAAGGAACGCCGGGCAGCCCCTCCTGGCAGGCACACACCAATGCGCTGTACAGTCATTCGCAATTTCTGAAGCACCCGACTCCCATTCTCTCCACACATTTGGAAGAGACCCCGGGAAGCGCGGGAGGGGGTATTTACGTCCCCCCCCCCCCCCCCCCCAGGTTACCGCGGGGAAACTGGACTGGGGAGAGGTGGCTTGCTCAAAGCAGAGGTTTTTGCTTTTAGATTCAGATGGGAACTGTCAAAGGGAGGTGGGGTTGGGGGACCCTCCATCAAGTCCATCCTCCACTTTTGGATCTGTAATTAGGGGGCCTGCCAGTCTGTAGCCAAGACCCACTCTCACAGCTCCTGTTTATTGAAGGGCTGCAGAAGCCTTGATCACAGCCCATGCTGGCAACCATTTGAGAGCCGCAAAATAGGCAATTAGAAAAGTAAAAGAAAAAAGTGCCCTCTGATTCTAGGGCAGGCATTCGGTTCCGTGGGGTGGCAAGTACTCCCGGTTTCTGCTTCCCTTCAGCTTCTGTGTGGGTTCCACAGGACCCCTCCAACTCTAGCACCCTAGGACTGTATCTAACTGCCCCCGCAAATAGCACCATGAAGCAGGAGGCCCTGGGGAGCCATCACTCATGTGAAACCCCACAAAACAAGGAACCCAGCAAGCATCTCCCACAGGAGCTGCCCAGACCCTGGGGTCAGGAAGTGTTCTGGAAACTTCACCATTTCCACAGCGTTCTTACGTGCATTGCCTTTAATTCCAATGACAACCAGTGAGGTGGGTAGTTTTAGTGTTCCTGGTTTATACCTAAGGAAATTGAGACTTAAAGAGGTAAAATCACTTGCCTGAGGTCCCATTGCTGTAAACATGCTTGACCCCAGGTTTGTCTCACCACCAGTCCAGTGCTTTGTCAGCAATCTCTCAAAGTTAGAGTGCAGTTCAGATTACATTCCATGCTCACACCCTCTCCCCCACTTCTCCAGAGCACCACGTACACAAAGACCTGCCCAGCCTTAGTCTTCTCAGAGCAGAATGCCCCTTGATCCTCAGTGTGTCCTCACCGAGGATCCTCAGTGGCTCTGACTTTGGTAGAACCGGGCAGAATTTTTCAAACTCACTTTCGTTCTATGAAAGAAACTATCCTCGTCTTCTGATCCGCAATCAGTAATTCTCGACCATGACAACATAATGAAAGGACAAAGAGGTCAGCCATGATGTCCTGGGTATATTCAAGTTAATTCACTCAGTCAGTTAGCCTTCCGTGAGCGAACCTGCTCGGCCAGGCACCTAGCAGGGTGGTGATGGAGACAAGCAGCCGAAGAGAAGGCACAAGGGAGAATGCAATCAGAAGGCCCACATGAGGCTCCCAGTCAGGTGGGTTAAAGAGACCCATCAAAAGACAATGACATCACCGCATGATCAGAGAGGTGTGAAATAAGTGGGGGTACCAAGGCAAGGATGCTGGCAGTTGAAGTGCAGGAAGGGTTCCCTATAGAGGTGAGCTTTATGTTGGGCCATAAAGAATATGTGGTCCTCTGTCAAGGGAAGGCCACTCCAGGAGGAAAAACATCGGGATAACTTAGAGAGGCACAGGAAATAGGAATCACAAATAAAAAACTGATAGACTATGTCATCAACATTTTAAATGTCTGCTCACAAAAGAATTCTACCATCAAGAAAATAAACAGGCAAACCACAGACTAGGAGAAAATAGTCATAGCACATATATCTGACGAAGGCTTACATGCAGACTATACATATAAAGAACTCCTGCCACTCAATAATAAATTGACAAACAACCCAGTTTTATTTTTAATGGCCAAAGACAAAACATATCCTTTACGAAAGATACACATAAGCCCTCAACATCATCAGTTACCAGAAAAATGCAAATTAACTACAGTGAGATATCATCACACACCTACCAAGATGGCCCAAATTAAAAACTGACAATACCAGATGTTGAGGAGGAAGTAAAGCAATTGGAACTCTCACATATCACAGGAAGGAATGTTAGCCACTTTGAAAAACTGACAGCTTCTTAAAAAGTTATACATCTCTACCCAGTGGTATACTACTAAATGGTTAGCAACTGACCCCTGGTCAGGGGGTGGGAGAGGAGAGATAAACCAAACCTGAATTGTTGCACTTGCTGATTTTCTTGGCATAAATATTCCCACAAGGCCAATTTCAAGCTGCCTATGGGACATCACTGACAGCGGAGCTAGAAAGAGATGAGCAGTTACCTCTTGCTGGCCAGTACCAGTCCACGCCAGCACACCATTGCATCCGCCCCCTCACCTAGCAATTCTACTCGTAGGAATTTACCCAAGAGAAAGGAAAACATATGTCTACAAAAGTCTCTTAGAAGAATGTTCGTAGCAGCTTTATTCATTCTAGGCAACATTGGAAACAACCCAGATGCCCATAACAAGCGACGAAATAAGTAAGCTGCACTGTATTCATACAATGGCAATGAGTGATCCACTGAGACATGTAAGCCGTGGATGAATCTCAAAACTATCATGCTACGTGGAAGAAGACAAACTTGAGAAGAACTTCCTGTATGACTGCATTTATAAGAAATTCTAACATAGTCAAAACTAACCAATGGTGATAGAAATCAGATCATGGTTGTTAGGGGAGGTGGGGACGGACTGGGAAGGAACCCAAGCAAACTTTCTGGAGTGATAGAAATGTTCCGGGCTTTGCATGGCATTTCACTGTTTATAAATTATAAGAACAGACAAAGACACCACAGCTGAAAAGCCTGGACTTCCTTCACTTGAACCCTCAAGGTACCTTAGGAGCAGAGGACCAGGGCCCAGCGTGGGGCTACAAAGCCGCTGGCTCAGCACATGGGCCTTGGGGACTAAACTGTCTTTCTCTTATTTTCTTTTAGCAAAACCAACAAAGCATTATTTGCTTTGCCGCCCACTGTGATTACTAGGTTCCCCAGCCACAGGGCAGAGTATGGGCTGGGCAGCTGGAGGGCACTGAGGTCATCTGGCCCAGTCATCCCCACGGCTAGGTTCCCACTCGGCTCAGCTTTCCTCCTCCCCATTTGAGGAGCTTGCAAAGTTACTCTGCCTCCCAGTTCTCTCTCCTCCCTCACATTTCCTCCAACACTCACTTCCTTACACCCACAACCTTCCATCCCCCTTCTTATATAAATATGGTTATAGGGATGTATGCTAATTGTTTAACAGTCCACGACAGTCAGGAATCTCTGTCCCCAAGAGTTCCACAATAACCGAAGCACAAAAAACACAGAAACTGTTTAGTAAATTATCAAAGGTCATCCGGTGCGTTGAGTTTGGAACATCCTTCTGCCACCATCTAATTAGCTGTGTGATCGTGAGAACATTCCTCAAGCTCTCTGGCCTCGATTTTCTTATTTGCAAAATAGGGGAAATAATTCCTGCTTCAGTGGGCTGAGGGATAAAATGAGATAACCTGTGAAAGAGCCAGCATGTTTGGGGGGCTTAACATTTGGGGTTCATTGCTTTTATCATATTTCATTGTAATTAAACCTACTGTGAACATTTTCATGATACCATTTTAAAGAGGGATTGCAGCTCTGAAGTTGTGCACCTGTGGAGAAGCAAGGACAGGCTTCCAGCCCAGGTCTCTGCTCCTCTTCCTGTCCTCAGTCCACAGGGTGCTTCCGGGTTAGAAAACCATCTGGCTGGGGCACAGCAGTGGACTCCACCCACTTGAGCTTTCTTTTCTGCAATTTCAGAAAAAATAGCCTAAGAGGGCCAGGTGCAGGAAGGTGGAAAGGCTCTTGTCTCACACAAAAACCGTAAAATTCCTTTCACACCCTCCTGCCTCCCACTCCTTAATGAGTCTCTTACGAACTCAAGTCTCCTTGACTTTTCAACGTTCTATAAAGAGTTGCTTGTAGAACTTAGAGACTGAATGTGAGGCTCTTGTAAAACTTCACACAATACACAGGGTTTCCTTTTGCTTTTTTTTCATATTTTATTCACACATCCTTTCCCATAACAAAATGTGCTGGTCATTGTCTAGTGACTCTCCACCCCTCCTGCCTCCTTAAATTCATTCTCGTCACACTCTCTCTACCATAAAAATGACTCATTGGAAGGTCTAACACACTCCCGGTTACCCTCCTTAATTGCCTTGATCCCCAAAGTTAAGGTTTCTTTAGTTTTCTTTCTTATTTGACCTTCTTTCTGGACTACTCTCTGGGCCCCAGACAAGCACAGTCCTTTCCTATCTCTGTGCCTTTGCGCATGCTGTCTCCCCCACACTCCCTTCTTCTTCACACGCTACCCATTCTTCAACACTCAGCTCAAATCCTTCAGGAAGCCTTCTCTAACGTCACCGGCTGGCAGGGATCTCTCCCTTCCTCTGAGCCCCATGGCACTTTTCTAAACCTCCTTGTTATGACACTCATCCCTATCTCCCACGTAGCATAGAAGAATAAGATGGACAAATGGGCAGATTGGTGAGTTCATGGATGGTTGGAGGGAATGTATGTACATTGTTGGATGGGTAGATAGGTAACAGCCTGTCAGTAAGAGCCGTATGGCATATTTATACCTGGGTGACTTCATCATGTTATTATATTTACTTGTTCAATGTTTATTCAATAGCTTCTATATCTTGTCTATCTTCCACAATTTATTTCTCATCATGGGAACAGGCACTGGGAATACTTCATTCAGGCTGGATCTCAAATCCTGTGAAGTCAATATTTGCAGTTGACAAAAGGTCCATTATGTTGTAATTTGTCCCTAACCTGAAACATGATGAGTTTGTCCTAGCTTTCAAAAGTAGACGTCAATGTATTCTTGGGGTCCCAACTGGATCAGAGGTCAACCAGTGCAACTGCTCATTTTTCAGAAGAGGAAACCAAGGTCTGGAGAGGAGATGAGGTTTGCATAGACCAGATGTAGCATGAAACTAAAACTGCACCTGACTCCCAAATCCCAACTTCTGGTTCTATCCTTTATATCTTAAACTTAAAGCCAAAGGTCTGGCTTATCTATTCTAGGTGTGTTTCAAACCTTGATGAAAAGCAGGGAGGTTGGGAAGAAAATCCAAGACTTCTCTAAAGAGAGGTAAGATTTCTCTTATTACAGATTCTCTCAATGTTTAACATTAGATTCGGGCCTTAACTTTCCAAGATGTCATTTGTACAATGAAGAGAAAAACACTATGCCCCAGACTTCTTCCTGAGAGTTTTGGAAGATTCCAGGAGCTGTACGTGCACAATAAGCTCCTCTCTGACAGGGAAACATGAAGAATTATAGACTTGCATTGTGTAGGCCCTGACGTTTCTTCATAGTAAAGATTCTAACATCCACTAGGACTTGGGAACATTTTGAAAGACACCTCTATTATCAGACCAAGAATTAACTATTCCTCTTCTCTGGTGATGTGAACACCTCCCATAGTTTTTAATGAGGAACAAACTACTCGGGGGGGGGGGGGGGGGGGACGCGAGG
>NW_005365371.1:6355055-6396279 GCF_000412655.1 Myotis brandtii | reverse complement strand
GGCCCTGTGCACTACTGGTTTCTCTGACGTCTCTGGAGAAGGCTCTTACTTCTCTATCTCAAAATACAACTAAACAACGCTGCCCAGGAATTTCTAAAACTTTGATCAACAGTTTCCAGAAACACCTGAGGCTCTGTTTTTGTAGTATACTACTTCTTGTTGACTATGATTCAAAACCTCAGCTCCCCTCCTCCTCAAAAAAAAAAAATACCACTCTCTGCCTCAAAACTCTATGTGAAGCAGAAAAGGTACAACTTACTTATGCATCACAAACACAACCAGTGACCATTCATGGGATTAAAATTTTTCCTTAATTGTCATTTTCTCCTGGGAAGTCCAAAGACAATGGGAAGAAAGTGGGAGAGTAGCAGAGAATGGGGACATCAGGGGAGGGTGTATCTGTAAGAAGCTGACCTCCTCCCCAAGCACCCAAGCAGCAATTATGATTAGTCAGCCAACCTGAAACTCGTCCTGCTTTTATAAATTTTCAGTCAATACCCAAAATGCCAGAAGTTTCTTTTCAAAAGGGAGTGAGGAAAGAAGAAAGGAAGAAATCCAAACAGTGGACAAAAACCAGGCGCCGTGGCCCCCCACTCCAGCTTGTGGCGCGGCGACAATGGTGAGAAATCAATGCTCAGATCCACAAGGCCGCTTTCAGACACCTCTTGACCTTGTCACTTCCTGGGCAATTAAGAGGCACTGCAGTTCCATGTCACTGTCAGGGGCTGAATGTATATCGATAGATAGATATATATGTTCTGAAGAGATTCTTTTTCTACAGCTTTGGTCAGGATCTTGCCAAAGGAAAGGGGGGAAAGAAAGACATTTTGTCCAGAGTGTGGTGAAAGGAAACATGAAAGGAGGAACCTAAATTCTTCAGCAGGCTGCTCCTGACATGGGAAAATGGCACAGACAAGAATAGATGGCTTGTTCGCCGTTGTTTTTCTCCTTCGTTCCCTGGACAGATTATCTCTGTGAACGTGTTGTAGGCAGCAGGGCAACCCCCCCACCCCCACCCCCGCTTCCTGTTCTTCTTAGATTCCTTAAGAGCAATCATGCAAACCCTGAGGTCTCCCAAGACAGGCTGAGTTGCTGCTTTGCTTCATGGGGCCCACAAGGAGCTTCTCTTCTGATGGCCTCAGTTTCCCCAAATGAGGGAAATTCGATTAAACCTTTTTTGGGCTGCCTTTCACTGAGGCCCATGGTTTTTGTCTCCTGACCCTGCCAAGGAAGCAGAGGAACAGGAACATGAAGATTGGGAGATTAGGAGTGGGCCTTGCCACCCATGCCTGTCAAACGCCACCTCCCGCCCTCGCCCGTCTAGCCCTGATGACAAGATGCACGGTTGTCTGGGTGTGCAACAGCAAGTCTGCTGGACTGTGAGCTCCCAGAGGGCAGGCACTGGGTCTCACTCACCATTCAACACCTTCCCCCAATGCCTGTCACAGCAGGTATTCATTCAAAAGCAGTTGTTTTGAACAGATTTCCCAATATTTAATTCAGAGATTGTTGTGATTACAAGACAGGCAACACTGGACTAAATGTTTATGCCCTCCCTCCCCATTCATAGCTGGAACCCTAATCCCCAATGGGATGGTATTTGGAAGAGACCAGAGCCTTCTCTCTCTCCACCATGCGAGGACCCAGCAAGAAGGCAGCAGCCTGCAAACCAGGAAGAGGGAGCTTGCCTGAGCTGGCTCCTTGACCTTGGACCTCCCAGCCTTCAGAACTGGAAGAAAGAAGTGCTGATTGTTTAAGCTACCAGGTCTACTAGTCTACTAGTGTGGTATTCTGCTACAGCAATCCAAGCAGACTAAGACAGAGTCATTGGGAAGAGTAGCATTGTGTAGACAGCAGCTTTAAACAGCAGCTTTTACACAAGCACCTCCCATGGGGACTATGGAGTCAAAAAAGAGCTATCCCCTGATCCGAAGAGGACCCAGTCCAGTGGGGGAGATAACTAAGGACAGAAGTAATTATGACCCCAGACATTAAGTGACTGGCTCCATCTGAGCAATCAGAGGAAAGAAGGATGAATTAGTGCTAAAAATGGGGAGAGGGCGGGAAGGGCACAACTTCCTGGAGAAAATGGCATGTGAGCCAGGTCTAGAGAGATAAGGTGGATGTGCTGGTGCAGAAAGGAGATTGGGATAGGAGCAAAGAGCAGAGGCTGGAAGGCAGAAAGTGGAGGGAGGGGCATTCTGGGACTAACATCTCTCCCCCCTGGCTGAAGCAGTGATGGTAAGGGGTCTCCCCCCCCCACCCCCACCCTCCTCTCCATAGCTCCTTGGAGCTCAGGTTTAAAACCATAAGGAACTGGGGTATTTTGTAATCCTAGCTTCTGGGTTCACCTCCACTGAAATAGATCCCCCAATTTTGAGCCCCACCTCTTTCACAAGGAGTGAAGGTGGACAGCTGAACAACCAGTGTGGCCTCCCAAGTGGCCGTGGGAAGGGGCTGGGTTGTCTGCTCCCCCCCACTCTCTTCCGCCCGCTGTGAAATCCGCATCAGCTGGAAATGCCCAAGAGATCCCTTTCCATCTGTTCTGGGCAAGGCTGGTGGGAAAACCTCAGATCGGGCAGCTTGGCCTATCAGCATGACAGAGGCAGCCTCCTTGGGGGTGGCTCAGCCAGCCCTGGGAACAGCTGCCCAGCCTGGGACCGCTCTCAAATCACCCAGTTTGTAGTCTGGTTGCTAATAATGCAATTAAGTTCATCAGAAAAACATCTGTTCTGAATGATAGGAACAGTTGGCATGCTCTGAGGGACTCCTACAAGAATCAGGGGGCTTGGGTGACTAAACAAGCAGGGTCCTTGATGTCCCCAAGAGCCTGGCCACAACCCCTCCAGACTTCATCCACCTCTAACTAGACCAGGAAGTACCCTCAGCCAGGACCCCAGGACAGGCCGGTCTGCATCTGTGCTTGGCAGGACCCAGGGCTTGCTGCCACCCACTACCCCTCGCCCTCATGAGCTCCCACAGCTCTGTGAGACTGGGGCCCGGGATATACCTTTGAGCAGATACTAGCTGAGCAGCTGTTCTGTTCAAGCATATTGTCTTAGAAGCTTCCTCCAAAAGCAGGGGGTGATGATTCCAGGGGCAGGACAAGCATATTGTCTTAGAAGCTTCCTCCAAAAGCAGGGCTAAAAGCAAAGGTTCTCATGGGGGTGATGATTCCAGGGGCAGGAGTGAGGTCCGGTTGAGAGGAACACAGGGAAGAGGGGAAAGCCAGGCTGCTTTCTTTCTGGAAGCTCTAGGAGAGAGAGTTTTCTTGCTTTTTCTACCTGGTAGAAGGTGCTTGCATCTCTTGGTTTGTGGCCCCCTACTCCATCTTCATAGCCAGCGATGACCAGGTCAGCCTTTCTCGCATCACATCGTTCTGACACTGGCTCTCCTGCCTCTCTCTTCCCCGTTATAAGGACCCCTGTGATTACAATGGATAAGCCAGGACAATTTCCCCATATAAAGATCAGCTGGTTAGCAATCTTAATTCCCCTTTGACCTGCAACATAGCATTTTCATAGGTTCCAGAAATTAGGTTACGGACATGTGAGGGGGACCATTCTTTCTGCCTTCCATAGATACTGTTCCACCTGTTTCTGAACAGAAGAGCTCGAACATTTTGCAGTTAATTGGGGACTACCTTCTGCGCTGTCCTTAGAGTCTGGAGAGGAGAGGCTGTCTGTCCCTGAAGCTGATTCTAAGATTTCACATCTTCCTGGTACAGCAGCCTCCTTTGCCAAGGACAACTAAGCCCAACAAAGTCAGGAGACAGATGACCCAGAAGTCTAGGTCAGCCTGGGCATCATGGAAAGAGCTGGATCCACAGACAGTTGGACTGAATTCCAGTCCCAACTCACTAATTAGCTGACAGGGGGCCCTAGAGCAGGCCACTCAACCCTTCCAAACCTCCATTTGCGCATCAGTATAGCAGGGCCAATGCCCTCGTAGGCTGCCAGGATCAAAAATCACCTTTTCAAACTCTAAAAAATGCCTGTTGAAGAATTTCTAGGTAACCAGCATTCTTCTGGGCCCTGTGACTACAGCAAGAAACAAAGCCAAGTGCTGACCCTCATCAAGCTTACATTCTAGTTGGCTCTAACGTGAGTTAAGTCCCTAGATAAGCCTGGAACATAGTGGATGCTCAATAAGTTGAAGGTATCATGAGAGTTTTCAAAGCTATAATTATAATTCTCAAGGAAATAAGACTACTCTTTAGTTATTTACTAGTTTATAATGTGCAAAATGTAATCCTAATCATTACCTTATTTGAGTCTCAAAACAATAACTCGGAGAGATAGGTCAGATAGCAGCCCACTCCACAGTTCTTCCTTCAACCTCTGGGAGACTGTGCCCAACCCAAGCTCCCCCAACTATGCAGAGCAGGCCACTTCCTGCCCTGTTTCTATACTTTCATCAGGCAAAGTGGGAAATGAGAAACCTAACCCTTAAAAATTTACACCGGCTCTTCTCTAGAGCTACAGATGCAGTAAAATAGTTTAAAGCCACTTTATCATCTGGGATACTTATTTTAACCATGTGTGGGGATAAGGGATATTTGCCCTTCTCTTTTTGCATTCTGCTCACACTGCCTTGCGTTAGCATGTGTGTTTCTTGTCTGTCTCTCCCACAGAGCTGTGAACTCACACCTAGGACATCAAGGCCTCATGAGGTGCTTTGCAATTATTTAGTAGCCCACAGGAAGCACTTGTTAACTCTGCCCCGCCCCCATCCCAATGCCTGAGATGGAGGAGATCTAGAGAGATTCTGCACCATGAGCCTCACTCCGGTGGCTTCTGCAGGCATGCCGAGTTCTCACTAAGTCTCTATGGTTATACTCAGGTTGGCAGGTCTGAGCTCCAGCCAGCTGGCGGGAGCTCCAGCTAGCCCCACAGCTGCAGAGCAGGCACAAGAGTGTCTGTGAGCATGCGCACGAGCGTGCATCTGGCTTTTCCCTTATCCCGGTGTTCAGTTCCCTGGAAGGCAAGCTCCAACCTCAGGGAGCCTGAGGGACTGGGGAGGGATGGCCTTGCTCATCTGGCACGTGCCTCTGCCTCTGCTGCCCCCCCTTTCCCACACTCTGTTCACCCCACCTCCAGGGCTCCCTCCTTCACTTGTCAGATCTCCCAGGCTCAGCAGGCAGTATGCCATAACTCTCAAGAATAAAGAAAACATTTTAGGGGGTGACAAGCCCAACATTTGCATGTCTGTTTTCAGAGCAATATCCATCTCAGGGAATTAAGCCTTTTTTTCTCCCTCCCCATCCAACCCAAAGTATGAAAACATTCTTCACATAGTTGCCTGAAAAAGGATTTCTGAAGATAAAAAACACCACCCATTCCCTGTGGCTCCAGTGTCTTGGTGTGTCAAGCACCCGAAAGGAAGGGGATAGGGTGAGGAACAGAAAAGAACAAAATCTCTTTAGTCAAATAGCTTGTTAATCTTAAAACAGACAATGTGTTAGCTTTTGTCTCCAGGTACAAGAAATACACAGGTTGGTTTCTGCCCCCTTTCCGCCTTGGTGTATATTCCTTCCTGAGGCATGACCTCTCTGTGAGGAGCAGGGCCTGCACTCCCCTAGGCCAAGGAGCAGTCCACATGGGAAAGGGCAGAAACCCAAGGCCCAGAGCCCATAGGCCCTGGGCAGAGAAGGGAGGGACAGGGAGCAGCAATCCTTGGGCATTTCACACTGGGACTTAGGGTATGCAGCTTAAAGGCTCTGGGAGAGAAAAAAAAAATTTCACTTCACACGTGGGAAGTCCTGCTTCTCAAGCATGTGCCTTGCTCTTGTGGAGGTCTTATTGCCCACTCTGAGCCCATACAATGAATTTGTGGGGGGATTTCTAAGAAAAGGCCAAGTAGAGTGACATCCTAATTATTAAAGAGTTTAGTTGAGGACGACTTCTCAGTCAGGCCAGGAAGCTGGTAAACTTGTAAGCAACCGGGGGGCGCTGACACGATGAACTTTGCTGCCATGTCCCAAGAAAGGTGGAGGTGTTCCCAGGAAAGAAATCCTTGAGGACTAAGCGGCCAGTCCAGGTATATGTAGCAAAATGAGATTTTAGAGTTTTGAAGGCAAAGGGAATGTGTTCGTGCCCAGGATGAAAACCATTCACCCATCTGTTCATTCAACATTTGTCTACAGTGGGCAGAGCCCTGCTTTATTTTTAAATATATTTTTGTTGATTTCAGAGAGGAAGAGAGGGAGAGAAAGAAACATCAATGATGAGAGAGAATCATTGATTAGCTGCCTCTTGCACACCCACACTGGGGACTGAGCCCAACACCTGGCATGTTCCCCGATCAGGAATCAAACCATGACCTCCTGGTTCATAGGTTGATGCTCAACCATTGATCCATACCGGCTGGGCCAGAGCCCTGTTTTAAATGGTGAGTCCCTCCAATCTCAAGAGGGCATGTTGGCCTATGAAGCCCTAGAAAGGGAGTCGGTGAGAAGAACAGAACACTTAGAGAACCCTCAATGAGGGTTGCCTATGGAAGCGCAGGGGAAAGAGTCCCGATACAAACCCCAGAGACGGGGCCAGTACATGTTGCTGAAGACAGGAGGGCCAGCACATGCAGGATGCTCAGAGATTTCCTGTAGCCTAAGCCAAACATGGCATGGACTGAAGCCACGTGTCCTGTATGTCAGTCAGGAGAGCAATTTCAAAATGATGCTAAGGAGAGGACCCACAGGAGAGGACCTCTCTCCTCCAAGGAGTCAGGGGGCTGATGTGAGGAGCACAGCCTGGCCGAGGAGAGGAGAAGAGAGACTCTCCACAGATCTCAGTGTCCAGATGGAAAGAGCTCGTTTTGGGACTTCTGGGATGGACCAGGTGAGGCCAGGGCTTGTGCTGCATGACAAGAGTCCGGGCATGCCCTGAGCCACCGCAAAGAGCAAAGAGCAGTTGCCTAAGCACTGCTGGAAAGCAGGGGCAGGAGGAGGGGCCTGAGCCACCGCAAAGAGCAAAGAGCAGTTGCCTAAGAGCAGTTGCCTAAGCACTGGAAAGCAGGGGCAGGAGGAGGGCGAGGGGTGGTAGGGAGGGCAACTCTGAGCCAGAGACCTTGCTTTAAAGGAGAAATATTCCCTCCTGTCCCCATTCATCTTAGAATATGCAATAGGCTGCCTGAGATAGGAGAGGAGAAAGTCCTCCATCTGTTGCTGTTGTCACAGGAGGGTGGCAAAGAGAATGCTCCCCACCTGTATGCCTTCTCCCAGTAATAGATTCATTGCAGAAATCTTTCTTGTACACGATAGAGGATGTCATGCAACTTATGCATTTTGGATATTACTCCTGGATTTCTGTGTCAGCATTTAGCTTTGCTTCTGCAGGACCAGACCTGAGGCTAGAGGGGAAGTTTGCTGACAGCAACAATGTCCCAGGTAGACAGGTTCCAGGGGGCAGTGGAGACTTGCATCTGGGAAGGACGCGTGACTTCAGTTCTGCCCCCCTAAAGCCGACACCGGCACCATCTGCCTCGCTGCCACCCCCAGCCTCAGCTCGACCACCCGGTTCTGCTCCATGCTGAACTGATTAGTCATTCTTAACGCTTAAGTCATTAATTCAGGAAGGAAGCCACGCTTGCTGCCTCCTCTTCTCAGCCAGGAGTTGCTGCCTTGCAAAACACATGAGTAATCAGACATTCCCGGAGCCCTCGTTAAGCCCATTGCCAAGAAAAGTGTCTTGCAGCTCATTTGCTGGTGGGGAAGCCACGCTACAGGCCCTGAATCACGCTGCATGTGGGGGAGAACAAGGCCAAACTTGCCTGGGTTCAATATTGCCTCACCGAGATCAGCGACGGGAGAGGCTCACTAGGTCACCGAGCCCCGTGGACCCCACCCACAGCTCCAGCTGGGGCTGACCCTCTGTGGGGCGCTCTGCTACTTCTGGGGTTTGGGGATACTCAAGGGTTCAGAGGCAGACAGGCTGGGAAGGATGCTAGGTACTAGCTAGAGCCCAGTGTCCCCATTTAATGGATAGTAAAACTCAGGCCCAGGGAGTCCGTGGCACTTGTCCAAAGTCAAGTAGCTAATTGATACAGATTTAGAATAGAACTTGCATCTCTCAAGTTCTATTCTCTGTCCCCAGCCATTTCTACTGCACCAGTTACTCCAAGATGATGTTCAGGGTTGGCTGAGCCAGCAGGAAAGGATCAGGGAGCTGGTGGGGAGAGCTCAGTCTGGCCTGGGAGAAGAGGGGGAGGTTCCGCACAAGCCCCAGTGTCCAGTCTGAAGGAGCCCCTGTCAGGACTTCTGGGAAAGGACCCGGTGAGGCCAGGACATGAGGGCCCATCAGGAGCTTGCACTGCACGGCGACAGTCTAGGCATGCCTGGTGGCCACCACAAAGGGCAGGCCTGGGGAAAACGTAAGTGGCAAGATGATGACAGTCACCCAAAAGCCCATCAGTAGACAAGTAGTTTGCAAGTGAAATGTAGGTTAAATAAAATGAAACGCTAATCAGCCATTTAGAAAGATTGGCGTGGCTCTCTGTGTTCTAATACGGAGCTATCTCCCTGATAAAAACCAGGTATGGAAACAGAAAACCAAGATATAGAAACAGTACATGTAGTATGTTTCCATTTTGGAAGAAGGGTGCACACTGTGCACAGTGTGTGTGTGTGTGTGTGTGTGTGCGCGCGCGCGCACACGCGTGCTCGCGCTTGCATCTGCATAGACTATCTCTGAAGGATGCACAAGAAACTGGCAAGAGTGATTGTGTCCGGAAGAGCGACAGAGAATCAAGAATAAGAGGGAGGAGCTAACATTTTACTCTTTTCTCTTACACGTTTTCGCTTACATGGGCCTGTGCATGTCATTTTAAAATCTAAAAATCACACCTAGCTCAAGACTAGGAGTCAGGGATCCTGGTTAGCTAAAACACATTGTAAGTTCTCAGGAAAAATAAACTGAATATACAATGGATTGATGATTGAAAGATGAGTAATGAACAGAAATTTATCTGTTTTTTCCTGAGCGCCCAGGTAATAGTGAAATATATGGCATCACCTGTTGGAAAGAGTGGGAGTATAGCTCTCAGTACTGAAGAGCCGGAAGGAAATAGTAGGATTATCATGAACAGCCTTTCATCGGGCAGAGTGGTAGGAGTGTGAGAACCTGGGCTCAAGTCCTAGGTCAACTAAAATCTCAGAAACCTCAGTTTACTCATCTGCAAAATGGGAATAGTACTCTCTGACCTGGAACTTTTATGTGGATCAAATGAGATGATGCATGGGATAGTAATCTATAATATCTAATCTTTGGAAGAGGTTGAGGGACCGTGTTTATTAGCAATACTATTTATTCTCAGTGTGTGCTTTTCCACTCAGTGCCCTTAATTAGCCATGGTTTCCAAGAGTGATTTCTATTCACTGATGCTGCGCCTGGCAAGCCCTGTTTCCCTAGCCCCCTCCTCTCCAGGACAGGCCTGGATGCTATTCCCAGCCTCTGCCACCTCAGCGCCCAGTGCCTTGGGAGAAGCCCTGGGGGAGCCCCTTCTACTCTTTCCCCTCAGGCAACAAAGGCCCAGATGCAATTTGCCTAATGCCGAAAAGGGACAGCACCAGAAAGAGAATGACTTCATTCCTTCATGTCTTAAAAGCATTTGTTCTTTGTAAGCTATCTGATCACATGGAGCGACCTTGAAAGGAATCACACCTTGAGCTGAATCAACCACCACCTCATGTTTACCCACCAGCCTCTCCAGACAGCACAGCTCTCAGGAGAGGCCTGATCGCGCTGGCAGGTGGCTGCACAGGACTAGTCACCCTCCAGCTCCCACTCTAGGACAAGCGAGGAGGGGCCATCTGAGCCCTGTTGCGTGGGTGTGTGGGGAGAACAGTCCCCTTTCCTAGGACCAAAACCTTCTCTAAGTCTTCCTTCAGAGAAGCCAGAAGAAAAGAGGAAACTCCTCCACGATGACCTGGAGAAGGGGCTCCAGGAACTCCCAGCATCACCTGTCCACCTGCCAAGGACCTGCCATCCACACTCTCAGCAGAGCCTCGGGGAAGCTGCTACCATCGTTCCCATCTTGTGGATGAGGAAACTGAGGCTCAGAGAGAAGAAAGGAACCGTGTATCTGGTGGAGAGCCAGGCTCCCACCTGCATTCTAGTTGTTTCAAGGTATGTCCATGTAAAAGGGTGCCTGGAACATAGTGGGCGTCCAATCAATAGGAGGCAACTAAATGGAAGCAAACCCATGGTGGTGCTTGGAAAGGGTAGGACACCCATGATTTAGGGAACAAATATTTGCAGCGTGAATGGAAGACAAAAGCAGGGCAGTGCTGTGGAGACACTAGGACTCCGTGAGGGAGCACACAGTTGAGGGCCATCGGTCATGCACTATTTATGACTCCTCATTATGCACAAGGACCACCCAAGGCCCCGAGCTCCGTGCTTCACTTCACGCCGGGGCCTCATTCTTACACCCACTCCTAACTCGTGCCTGCTCTCGCCCCTCCCTCTCAGCCAGCTCTCCCACCATCCTTAAGTCACCAGGCACAGGCTGGTTGGCACTTCGTGTGGACCCGGGAGGTCTGAGCAAGCACAGAAGCTCTCCTTTCTTCATTAAGGTCCTCATCCAGTAATTCATCAGCTATTTACCGAACTCTGATATGCTAGACACTCCACTAAGATCATTTCATTTGAATAATTATAGAAAATTACACAGAATTTGGTATGTCTTTTTCATGGGCAACCAGAGAGAAAAGGCTATTCCCAAAACTCCTAAAATGAAATCGTTTCTAAGGAACAGGGAGAGCAGTAAAAACAAAAACCAAAAAAAGCAACAACAACAAAAAACTGGAGTTTTTGTTAATGCATTATAATTTATTAATTCTATTCCTGTGTCTTAAATTCTCCCTCACTTGCCAGAATGGAATCACTAAATGGCAACATTTTCCCATCTGATGTTTTTAAACCACATTACAAAGGCATGGAGTTTTAATTTCACAGGCATTCGTTTCTGGGTCTCTGGTCTCCCCCCCCCAACCCCCCCAAAGCAGATAAATGAGGTTCTAAACTTAGGATAATAAGGCTTAACAGTGAGGCGCTTTTTAAAAAGTGAATCATTTCTCAGTTCTCCTTTGCTAATCTCTCTTGGTAACATTAATTATGAGTTTGTGCAGCGTGCCCCAAGGCGAGCTCGGCTTTCCCAGGACAATTAAAGTTACTTAATTATTAAAAACTGTGTGTGCTGCTGCCCAGAGAGAAAGAGACCGCCGGGCCCAGCTCCCCAGCCCCCCTCAGGGGTGACCGGACACTCTGTGGGAACTCGGCTCCCTTCCCTCGCCATTGTAATTCTTTCAATATAATCTATGAAAATCCCCTCTCGGCCCCTCCCACCTGCGGGAATGATTTAGAGGCTGCTCCCCGGCTGCCCAGTGCAGCCTGCTGGCTCCTCAAGGCCTGGGGCTGGCCTCCGGCTTCTCCAGGCCAGTGCCTGGGCCCCGGAGGCCAGGGGAGAGGACGGGACCTCTGCCTGGTAATCACGCTGGAGCAAGGCCCTCTGGCTGAGGGACATGGGAAAACGCTGAGCCCTTGGCTTTGAGTGGGTTCCTTGCTCCCATTCTTTCCCTAAAAACCGGTGAAGGAGAAGGAGGAGGTGCCACGGTCAGGATGCATTTACAGCAGGCATTCCGAGGGCAGACACCGATTTAGAACAGCCTTTTTCCTGGATGATTCTTTGGTTGTGGGAGTGAAGAAACTGGAGGGGGTCCTATCTCTACTGTCAACACCCAGAGAGACCTCGGGCCAGTCGCTCCTGCATTCTGAGCCCTGGCTTCCTCGTCTGAGGCTTCCTACGATCCTAGCCTCCGAGTCCTGATAGTGTGATGAGCCTAATACTTGCCTAGAAAAGAAAAATTACATTTTCCATTTTACTTCCTACTCTCATTCATTCATTCATTCATTCATTCATTTGGCAAGCACCCTGTCTGTGCCAGACGCTGTTCTAGCTCTGGGGACAGAGGAGAGAACAAACCAGAGAGGAACCTCGGCTCTCCTGGTGGCAACTATTCGAATCCCAGTCATCATCCAGACACAGGCGGACACCAGGACGGAGAAGGGAGGAGGCCGGTCCCAAGGCGTCCCAGAAAGTCACTGTGAGACTCGGGGGCTTCCAGCACGCTGCTGGCCATCTGTCTGTTTTCCTCTGCTCCGCTCCTTCTGCTCTGTTTAGCGCCTTCCCAGCCCAGCTTCCCCCCGGGCTCCAAGTCTCCAAGGAAGCATAGAGTCCCACACAAATATGCTGGCCACGACCGTGACCCTCCTGCATCATTTTACATTTGTGAGTAGCCTCATTTTTTAAAGGTGATTTTAAAAACAGTTGACATTTATTTTCACATGTTTTATTTAACCAATGTATTTAAACATCATAATTTCAACTTGTAACAAACATCTAATTTATTCATTACTAAGATATTTTAGGTTTTCAAAATGAAACCGTCAACATCCAGTGAGCGTTTGGCAGACAGTGTGTCTCAGTGTGGCTAGCCATGTGTCCAGTGCTCCACAGCCATGAGAGACTAGTGGTTACCTCACCGGACAGCACAGGTGTGAGGTGCCTCCCATCTCTAAGTCTCCATCAGTCCATAGTACTCAATCCGATCCAGGAACGGAAGTGTGGGTTTGCGCACACAGCATGGCAAGGGGAAGGCTGGAGCGTGGCTTCTTAGATATATTGAGTATTTGCCCCATTACGCTGACACTGTGGAATACTATATAGCCAAGGAAAACAAAACAAGGATACTCTTTTATAGACTCCCATGGAAAGAGTGCCAAGATATATATTAGGTAAAAAGGCAAGAGACAGTGTCCAGTGTATGGAATTCTACCACGGCAGGGAAGTATGTATTTGGTTGTATGTGCATCAACTATCTGCAGAAGGATTTGAAAACGAAAAACATCGGTAGGGAGAACTGGGTGAATGGAAGGCCGAGGTGGGAGGGGGCTTTTACCTCATGTATGGTTATACTTTTTGAACTTCGAAATCTGTGGATGTATTACTTATTCAAAAATTAAAATCAAAATGCTTCAGTGAATGGGCACACAAGGCCTGCCCAGCACGGCACTTGTCCCCATTCCCCATGGCAGGGCGTCAGGGGGAGCAAACGCAGGTCTCTGCTGGTACTGCTGCTCCAGGATAGGAAGAGGCAGGCTTGGCAGAGGCCCAGGGCAGGAAGACGTGATACCAAGTGACTTTAAAGGGCTCTTTTGTTTCTGGAAAGGCAGCGGTTTCCACTCGGCACCCCCGCCCCCCTCTCATGCCCGCTGTCCCTGGGATCCCTCCACCACCTGCTGTAAGGGCATCATTTCTCCCCAGAAGAGCATCTGGGCTTGAGGTGGGGAGGGGAGGGGAGGCACTGGCTGGGAAGGGATGTCATCCTCTCTTCCCAAAGGATGTCATTCATTCCAGATGTCATTTCCAGAGGCATGATGCCACCCTGCCAGCTGCCTCTAAATCTTGGCATCTCCAGCCTGAGTATGACACAGAGCAATGGAACTAAGACAGCAGAGCCCAAGCGTGTCCGCGAATAGGAGTGTCCACTGGTGCACATCTGTGGCCCATGCCCTGGCATCCACTCACTCATTCATTCATCCCTTCGACAAGTCTTAGCTGGGCATTTGTTGCACTCCAGTCTCTGTGCTAGACCCTTGGGACAGAGCCAGGACCAAGACAGCTGAGGTCCTGCCCTCATGGAGCTCATAGTCCAGCAGGAGCACAGGCATTACATTCAAAACAATTCATTCCTACTTGTTGTGAAAAGTGGCAGGAAAAGTACCTGAAATTGGGGCACACGATCCAGGCTGGGAGGCCAGGTAAGGCTCCTCAAGAACTAGCATTTAAACGGAGTCTAAGAAATATATTAACTTAGAGATGTGACAAGTAGGTCTTACATGGACAGGGACCCCACTGTTAACTTGCTCTGTGTCTTGAATAAACCACATTAAAACCCTGTATATTTTTTACCCAGATGATCCCCTATTGTTAAAATTTACCCCATTTTCTTTATCAGTTGTTTTCTCTCTCTCTCTCTCTCTCTCTCTCTCACAGACACACACACACACACACACACACACACACACACACACACACACACAATTTCTTTCTGAGCAATTTGATGGTACCTAACAGACATCATAGCCCCACGGGAGGATAATCCTGTGCCCTTTCCTCCCGGGACAGTTACTGAGGAGCACATGAGAGCCTGCGTGAGCAAACCTTGGGCACATGGAATAAAATCTCTATTATCTTCTTTGGACTTAGAAATAAAAAGTAAAGTGTTTTCCTAGAGAACTGCCCAGAGTCTCACTTCCTCTAGCCGACAGCCTGCTCTTCAGCCAGGCCTGGGTGTGTGGAGATGTCAGGGGGGCGGTCAGCGGTATTTCCGCAGCCCCTCTTCTCCGCTGGGCAGCCCTGAGCCCTGGTGAGGACGCTGCTGATTGATCAGTCTCCCCACGGCTGGCTCAGGGAACTCCCCAGGCAGCTGTGGCTGGCACAGACCATGCTCGCCCACCCCAGGGAAGGGCTCCTTCTCCTTGATGAAATGGAACCGAGCCAGGGCAGAAACCCTCTCCTGGCCGGTCGGCCCTGCATTCAGGAGCACAATGGTGTTGGTCCTCTCAGCGGGTTTGGAGAGCCATTCCCTTAATGAGAACGATAAATTCACAAGAAAAGGCTGGTTGCCAAGCACAAACGAGGGAAGTGCTCTGCGGGCCTCTGGCCCCAGGGGACCACCCCTCTGAGCGTGGGACCGGCACAATCAACTCCCAGCACAGACCAGGCCCAGGCCTACGGAGTCAGAATGCCTGGGCTCAGGGCCTGGCAGTGTGTTTATTTTTAAAGCTTCCCAGGTGACGATCTGCCAGTTGAACAACCACTGGCCTAGATACCTTCTGAGGTCCTTCCAGCGCTGAGGTCCTTTGATGGTGTGACTGGGAGAAGAGACAGGAGTGGAAGGGGAGCAGACTCAGCTAAAGGGCATGCATTCCTCTCTTGCCCCCCAGGAATGACCTGAGGATACTTTCTCCAGAGTAGAAACCTCAGGCGCTTTGCTGTGAATCTTGGAAGGGAAACGTGTGCCCCAAGTTGTGTGCAAGGATGTCTTCCTCTTCTCTTATCCTTGGTTCATCTGAACCATCCCTGATGGAGGCAGAGTTCTGTCCTCCAAACTCAAGTTCTCCCTGGAGCAGGGAGGGGAGTAGGAAGCAGAATAAAATCAGTGCAGCAGCCAGTTCTGCTCTAGCTTCCCTGGCACAAGCTGGCTGCTGGCATGGGCCACTCAAGGAAGCACAGCTGTGGGCAAGGCCAGGTGCAGTCCAGCGGCCTCTGGGTGAGCCCCGAGGGCCCAGCTGCCCCCTCCCCCTGCAAGTCAGGGAATAACACAGGCTGGTCCTGACTCATTCAGCCCCTCTCACAGCAGGCCTGGGACTTCCCCTCTGGCTGCCCTGCAAGCTTCTCCCCCTCCCCCACCTCTACTCTGTGTGGCTAGCTTATTTTCTTTTACTCTAGTTACCCACACCCCTCCATGGGGTCACTCTGCCCCACGCTGGGGGCTTCTTCTTGAGTTCCTAGGCAAACATAGGACCCTGGGGCCCTGCAACCTTATCCCTCCTATCATTAAACCCCGAAGCTCCCAGGGACAAAAATTGTGTCCAGGTCAGTTCCCTTCCCCAGTACTGAGCACTGCCCTGGGCAGATCGCAGGCACTAAGGACACAAGGAGGGAGGGAGAGAGAAAGGCAAAGAGGGAAGGAGGGAGGGAGAAAGGAAGGAAGGCTGTAATAAATTGGCAATAAAATCCAATTCTTAATTGACCAACTGCATCAGATCTCTCCCCAGGGCCCGTTCCAGGAAAGTTCCTTAGTCAAACCCAGTTCAGAACCACCACCTCTCCCATCCTCATCACTCTAGGTCTTTTCATGTGAGGAAAGAGTGTGAACTAAGCTAAGAGTGTGAACTAAATGGATTTCAAAAAGGTTTGCCAGATATAAGAAGCCGCCCACATAGCACACAGAATGAATAACTGACTGATTGAAAAAATAAACATCTCTGACGGTCCAAATCTGGCTTACTCTTCAAGACCTGGAGGCAAAAGCCACCTCCACAATAAAGGCTTCCTGGATTTATCCAACTGGAAGCAATCTTTCCCTCCTCTAAAACTACACAGCACCTCACCCATCCTTCTTTGGCTGACCGGCTACCGTCCCCTAACTTGTGAGATAACCATTTTGTAGGCATGACTGTGTGATAGAAAGGAACCAGAAAAGACTTTGCAATCAGACCATCCCAGGTTCAAATCCCACATCTCCCTCTTATTAGCTATGCAAATGTGAAGGAGGTGCTTAATCCTTCTCATGCTCAATTTCTTCATTGTAAAACCAGAATAGTAACTATATGCAGGGTTGTGGGGGTGGAGGATGGTTCACAATGTGGTAGAAATTAACAGAGTTGACACTATTTCCATCTTTCCTTTCTTTAAGGCCCAGAGAAGAATTACACTTCTCTACCCCTCCTTGAAGTTATCTGGTAGGTGTGGCAGTATAACATCCAGGGAAATATGAACAGAAGTATGAGTGTCACCTCCGGGCCGAATCATTGAGACGAGTGCACAGTTCTCTGGGTTCTCTCCCCCTGCTACAGTGAATCATAAGGGCTCATGCTGAATGGTGACATAAGATAGTGGAACACCCCTCAAGTTGTCAACCACGAGCAGACCCTTCTCTAAAGAGCTACGCTGAGACAGTCAGAAATAAACTGGTATTGCTTCCAGCCACTGAGATTTGGGGGTTGTTTGTTACCACAGCATTACCTGATCTATCCAGACTAACACAAGACATAATGTCTCCAGGACCCTTGGCACGGCTCTAATACATACGAAGTGCTTGATAAATACGTCAAAATTAAAGAAATAGACACACATTTGAGGAAATGAACAAATGAATGAACTAGTAAACATTCCCAGCCTGGTTCCGCTGTCTCTGCAAAGTTTGTGACAACTCTCTTGGCTCCTTTACAGTGAACAAATGCCTTATGCAAATGCTGCTGGTGGCTGGGTTACTGCCTGGGCAATGGGTATGGCTGCCCTTTAGAATGTGTTTTCTCCCTCCTTACCCAGGGGAGCCATGTCACCTATGCAGCTCCACATATCTCCCTGGGCCCTACACTATCACCTCTAACTGGGAGGGCGAGGGGGGTCAGGGCGGGGTCCTTGGTCTAAGCGTGTCTGCCATGGGAGATCCCATCTGGAGTCAGATAACCCTTGAGCACTCCTTCAGCCTCCTCACCACCTGTGAGGCACACTGCATCTGGGAGAGGAGCCTGAGGAGAGGGGTCTGATGGAACCCATGGCTGTGGTTCTGCAGTCCTGGAACCAGACAGCCCTTTGAAGGGGGCTGCTTAGCACAACCAGGACGGGTCCAGGAGCATACACAGGCCCCCCGATGGAACCCATGGCTGTGGTTCTGCAGTCCTGGAACCAGACAGCCCTTTGAAGGGGGCTGCTTAGCACAACCAGGACGGGTCCAGGGAGCATACACAGACCTCACCCCAGAACGGGGCTGAGAACTATGTCAGGTCAAGTGCACCAGCCGTGTAGCCTACCAACCATTCTCACATCAGTATCTGCTGCGGTCCAGCCAGCAACTTGGTTACCTAGATTAGAATCATTATTGTGCCCATTTTACAGAGTAGGAAACTAAGGCCCCGAGCAGGGAGATGAATGCTTTGCAACACTCCATAGCATCTAGAGGAGGTGGATTCAGTCACCGATGCCAGGAGCTTGCTGAGGACTTGCCCTCTGCCCTCTGGAGGGGAGGCTAGAGCCCTTTTTGATTTCATGTTACTTTAAGGACATCCATTTTCTTGCCGATACTTACTGTAGGCAAACAGCATGTTCACCCCCCAAATCCTCAAAGACTGCTTCCCAGAGCTATAAAAAAAAAATGCAAAGAAGAGAGAGAAAGAGAGAGGGAGAGAGAGAGAAAGGAAATGTCAATCCAGAAACCACAGCAGCCAGGAGTGGGGAGATGGGGAGAGCATTCTCCCAAAGCCCTGGGCTCCAGACCCCACTGAAACGGGAGGTGTGTGCACCAGAGGCAGCAGAAGTAACACATGGGTGTGTGATCAGTCACTTGCTAGTGGATTCCAGGCCATGGCTGGGAACTAGCAAGAGTTAAGTCCGACGACAAGGAGACTGGAGCTAGAGAGCAGTCACCAGGTCAGGTGGTGGCAGGGTGGGTGCCAAGAACAGGTCCAGGAAGCCTGAGGGTACAGGAGCTCCCTCTCCTGGGATGGGGTGTGGTCTGAGGACAGGCGTGGTGGCCACAGAGGCCCTGCAGGGTGGGGCGTTTCTGACTGCAGCTTCCTTTTCTGGCTGATGAAGGGCTGACACGAGGTTCCTTGCGTGCCCAGCTCTGACACTGAGATGCTGTTCATGAACTGAAAGCCCACAAGTCTCCATGTCCAGCCCACTGGGGCCGATCACATCCAGCTTCCAGCTTCCCAGCAAACCAGCCAGCACCGCCCTGTCACTGCACCGCCTTTCCGTCCTCACCGCCAGCAAGGGGCATAGCCCAGTTCTGCGGTACTGATGGGGAAACTGAGGCAGGGCATGGTAAAAGCACTTTCCTGAGCACTGCAGTTTGTCAGGGGAGAAGTCCACGTTTGAGTCCAGTCCTACCTGGCTGCAATCCTCAGGCTATTTCTCTGCCACGTGCTGCTCTCAAGCTCACAGTGAAGATTCACCCAGAGCTCCACCCCTGGGTTTTGTCCCTTTTTTTTTTTTTTTAAGTTGACTGCCTCTGCTAACAGAACTAAAAGGGACCAGAGATAAGGGGAGGCTCTATCTCTTCCCTCTGCCCCAAGAGAATAAACACTAGTACCGAGGGCAGTGGTGCAGAAAGCCATTTGCCCCAATGTCCTTGCCAGAGACAAACAGATAACCCTTATTTGCAAGTTTGGTTAAATATTTAACTCGCCACCAAGGGCGCTGTCCCGTACAACCAAGGCAAAGTCCTTGCCTATCGCTGGGGTCCTCAGAACTGAGAAGAGGAGCCTGAGTATCTAGATGGGTCTTTCCTGCCACGCCCAGGAGCCCTGCGCAGGGCCTCCCTCTCAATCAGGAGTGGCAATCAGGCACCACACGCAGGCACTGGCGGCCCAGACCAGCAAGCCCGAGCTCAGCCCTCATGCCACCAGAACGTCTCCTGACCTACCGGCGAACTCGGTGTACACCCTGGGCCTGCCCCGCCCTGTGCCTGCTTCTGCACACACCCACACGGTGTCACCCATCTCACTCCTGTCTCCCGGCTGTGACCAGGCAGAGCTGAGACAGAACCCCCACTCCCTCGCTGCTTCCCATGGGAGTCGCCTCTTCCAGATGCATGAGGGTTTCTGCTCTCTGGGCCTCAGGGTATCTCTGCAGACTGTTCCCTGACTGAGAGCCACGTGGCCCTTGGCTGTGACCACTATTGCTGTGGACACAGTGGGGTGGCAGCGGGGAGCAGGGCAGTGACAGGTCTCAGTGGTGCCAGAGGAGGGCACTGACCATTTCCTAACCGTGCTGACATCTCCATTCTCGGTTACCATAGGTGCCAACTTGCCTCTCCAGCGGGGTTCGGGAAAACAATGATGTAGCTGGAAACCTACTTCCCTTTCTTAACTGACCCCACTACTCAGTGTTATGTTAAAATCTTATGAAGTAAGACATTGAGGTTGGCCATAAACCTCACCCGTTAGAGCAGTGGTTCTCAACCTTCCTAATGCCGCGACCCTTTAATACAGTTCCTCATGTTGTGGTGACCCCCAACCATAAAATTATTTTCGTTGCTACTTCATAACTGTAATTTTGCTACTGTTGTGCATCGTAATGTAAATATCTGATATGCAGGATGTATTTTCATTGTTACAAATTGAACATAATTAAAGCATAGTGATTAGCCACAAAAACAATATGTAATTATATATGTGTTTTCCGATGGTCTTAGGTGACCCCTGTGAAAGGGTCGTTGGACCTCTAAAGGGGTCGCGACCCACAGGTTGAGAACAGCTGCGTTAGAGCTGATGAAGAATCTTTAAAAAGAAAAACAAAAATAAATGATGTCTTCTTAAGCAGTTGGCAGTGTAGACAGGACAACAGCTCTCTGATGGCCCCAATGCAAGACTGGAACCTAAAAGAAACCAGACGATGGACCCAAAAGAAACTAAACAGGCAGCAAGACCTCTCCCATCTGTACTTACCAATCGAGTCAGACCTCAGAGCCTCCAGAGGACGTTTTCTTTCTTCTCCATCTGGCTCATGCCTACAAAAGTGCCATGCCACCCACTCAGAGAAGGCTCTCCCACCTCACTCAGCCCTGAACTTCAATCGGAATTGACGGCTTCCCCCCTTATTCCCTGTGGTGAACACAGCTATTGCACAGCCCTTACCACATTATCTTGCACTCAGTTCTTTTAAAAACCAGACTTTTAGAATGCTTCCAATTGTTCATAAACAGAGAACACTTTTATAACCCCCAAACCTGCCTTATATAGCTGCTCAGCAAATGTTTGCTGAATGGGTTAGTGAGTGACGATAAAACACCTTTACAATTATAAACTACTTTTTTATTTGGTCCTCACAGCATTCCTCATATGGGAGAAAAAACACACAAGTATTATTATCCTCATTTTACAAATGAGAAAAAGGCCACAAAGCTCCCTGTCATTCACTCATTTAACTAATGTTTATTATGTGAAGTTTCAGTCGATAGCAGTACTTCTCAAACTCGACTGTGCACATAAATTTCCTGGGGAGCTTGGTCAAATGCAGGTTCTGCTTCAGTAGATCTCGGGTGGGGCCTGAGATTCTACATTTCTAACAAACTCCCAGGTGACACCCATACGGCTGGTGCAAGGGCCACACTTGAGTCTTATCTACCCAACAGGTGGCTGAGAGAAAGAAACCAGCCAATCAGCTCGAGTATATAGCAGGAACTAGTGTTTTCTTCAAAACCTTAGAAAGGAGGAAGGATAGCGAGCATTATACCCATTTTACAGACATGGAAACTGAGGGTCAGAGAGACTAATTGATTTCTCCAAGGTCTAATCCAGCCCTTCTGACACCAGTTCAGTGCTGTCTTAACTATCATCCACTGCACTGCATGCTGGGAGGATTCAGAGATGAAGGCGCCCGTCCAGTCCTCAGGAAGACGACAAAGGAGATGCACACCCACCAGGAACTGTAGTACAAAGTCGACTGAGGGAAGAGCCAGAGTCCAGAGGCTGGTGAGCACATGCCAGCCAGATTTTACCCCCCAAACATGGCACATCTTTGTTTTCTACCCACAGCCCAATTAGACTGCAGATGGGGGTCTTCTCCCATCAACCCAATCCCTTTAAAAGAAAGAAATAAAACAGTGGCTTTAGGATTTTTCTTTTAATCCCTCAACCTCTTCAGTGGAAAGCACTGCCCTTCCGACCTGTTGATGTAATTGCCATAATTGAAGATTCCAGGCTCCCATGTGGGTGGACAGGGCCCCATTCATCCATCGGGTCAGTGAAGTGTAAACCTGCTGAGTCCTTCAGATGCCCCAGCCGCAGCCTCCCCTTCCCGCCCCCCTCCAGCCCTGCAGGCTGGGCTCCCCATGAGGCCAGGGCAGCCAGGCCCAGGCTGGTCCCTCTCTCGCTCTGGGAACAGTGCCTAATTAAGGGGTCTGTTCTCATCTCCATGTGGCCGACTTAAGGCCTCCTGACAGTAATGAGAGCCACACGTGTGCGGTTGAGGGGAGGGCGGGGGGGGCGGGAAGGACGACTCCCCTGCTGTCTTAGCACCCTATTAAACAGCAAGTCACACACACACACACACACACACACACACACACACACACACACCATGCAATTCTGCAGTAATCACCCTCAGATCTTCAGAGCTACAAGGAACTGCTCCGATTCTGAAAGAGGAAGGAACCAAAGACAAGAAATAACTTGCCCAAGGGCACACGGCGAGTCAGTGTTGCTGGACTCAGATGCCCTCTTGCACCTCACAGCACAGACTTCCCCTTGGAGGGTGGGGTGCTCCAGTGCAGCCCCAGGGGAGCAGATAAGGGGTGGAGGAGGGGAGGAGACAGACTCCCACTCCCTCCTCTGGGGCAGCCAGTTTCGGGGGCGGCCACGGCAGAGCAGAAGGAGCGGTTTAACCTCTGAGGCTGGGCCTGTTGGCCTCTCTGAGACACCCTTTGATCACACAGCAAAGCAAACCTCAGAGTGGGACATACCCTGCAGGGTGGATCCACACCTAATCCTCTCCCTCCCAGGGTGAGAAGCAGCCAGTTTTGCATAACCTCTCCCTCCCCCATACCCTCTCTCCCAGTCCTGCCCCCCAACAGCACGTAGTTGGTTCTCAGTAACTATTCATTAACTATAATAAGTCAACGTTTCTCCCAACTCATCGTCATGTTAGGGCATTATTTTAATCACAATTTTGCTTATAGAGAGGGTCCTGAGGTGAGGTAGTGCAGAAATGCTGAGAAAAAAACAACAAAACCACATGGAGAAAACATCCGGGATACTGGCTCATTAATAAAGATAGGGAATGAGAGGGACAGAATGTATCAATTGTGTCTAATTCCAATTTGGGGCATCATGATAAATCCCAAGAAAAAGCCAATAATATCGTGGGTACTAACAATGTAACCTGGAGACCAGGTTTCCTCCAGACTCCACCTTCTGAGCATCTCTACTCCTATGCTCCCTCCTTCTCACCTCCCCAACCTCTGCACACTATTATCAGATGGATGGATCTCACCATCTGGATCATGACACTCCTGCCCAAAAGCCTTCGATGGCTCTCAGTTTCTTCTGCATTAAATTTGTACTGCTTGGCTGTCAGGGACCTCCTCATCGGGTTCAGGCTTAACTCAACACCACAGTTTCCCACGCTCTCTAGAGCAGGGGTCCTCAAACTACGGCCCGCGGGGCCACATGCAAATACAAATATTGTATTTGTTTCCATTTTGTTTTTTTTCTTCAAAATAAGATATGTGCAGTGTGCATAGGAATTTGTTCATAGTTTTTTTTTAAACTATAGTCCGGCCCTCCAACGGTCTGAGGGACAGTGAACTGGCCCCCTGTTTAAAAAGTTTGAGGACCCCTGCTCTAGAGTCACGTGGGTCTCCTCAGCTCGAACAGTACAGGACAGGGGGTATGGTATTTGGAGCCAGAAGACCTGGATGGGAGTTCTAGACCCACCATTCGACCTCTCTGAGCCTCATTTCTCATGGATAAAATGGAGGCGATAATAGTACCTACTCCGTAGGGTTGGTGTGAGGATTACGCAAACCACGGCTCGCGAGCCACATGCGGCTCTTTGACCCCTTGAGTGTGGCTCTTCCACAAAATACCACGTGTGGGTGCGCACGTACAGTGCAATTGAAACTTCGTGGCCCATGCGCAGAAGTCGGTATTTTGTGGAAGAGCCACACTCAAGGGGCCAAAGAGCCGCATGTGGTTCATGAGCCGTGGTTTGCCGAGCCGCAGTTTGCCGACCACTGGGCTAAAGGAATGACAATTGTTCATATTGACTCATGATTATTCTCACCCCCAGCACTGCCTTTGAAGTCATGACTCTTACACCCAGTCAAACACAACTCAAGCCTGGATGCCCATAGAAAATCATGCCTGATAACTGGAGTTCTTACTGACTCTAGCTTTTAAGGCCTCACCCGGGACCTGTTTTGATCTGTTGACTGTGTCCAGCACATGTTATTTACTTGTATATAATGTAATACCAAAATTTAGGCTGCTTAAAATCAAAAAATAAATTCACTTAAATGATAGCAAAGCTCAAGATACAAGGGGAGGGAATAATCAGAAACATCACCGAGGGCGGAAAAGGACAATTATGCTAGACATCTGGTTAAGCTGGCTACCGCAGTTCAGTACCCTTGAGGGCAATCCTCCTTTTCTCTTCTCCACCTTTCTGTCGAGGAGAGACTTGCCTGCCCCGGTCCACAAAAGGGGAGGATTGGCATGGAACTTTCCATTTCTCTCCTCTTGGAGAGGAGGAGTCGCTGATGAGATGGGTGAGGTCCACATTTGCCAGGAGGGGTCACTGAGTCAGGGGCACTGTGATGCAGTCAGTGCCTGTCCTCCTTGGTCTGATCAGAGCAGGGCAGGCTCCTGCTCTCTGTCCCCCTGGACTTCTGTGATAGGCCACCTGCGCGGGGAATCGTCCCTCACTGCCCACTGCCACCACCTCCAAGCAGGATGGTCTCCATTCTCCTGCTGCGTCCACTCTACCAGCCTTCTAGAAGCAGGCCTGTAATCTACTCCTTGCAGTAGCTTGAATATGTGGGCTCAGCATCTGCTTGGCAGAGCAGGCAAGTCCCAAAGTCTAGTTCATTAAGGGAGTGGGAGGTCCCACCCCATTCTCCATACAGGGGTTAAAAGAGAACCCGACCTTTGGAAGCTTACCTCATTGTCAATTAAGCTGCTACTCTGATGTGTATTTGGCTAGTGGTCCTTAAGCCTGTCCTCAATCACTCTGAAAGATGGTTTTAAGACCTTACTTCTAGAAAACATGAATATGAACTATGAGCTTCTTGGTAGCCTAGGTACCATTATCCAATTTTAAGAAAATGGAAATATGGCTGAAGTTGAAGAGGAATATCTTGTTATAAAGGACACTGAATAACACAATGGATGGGCTCATCAATGATGGTTTAGCAGAAGATGCCAAATGTGTCTTTTTTGTTTTGTTTTAGAATAACCTATAATAAAAGTTAAGGGCACAGTATTAATTTACAATATAAAGTAAAGAAATATAATATAATTCAAACCTATTTCTTTCTCTGGACCCAATCACATACAAGGATGGGGCTTAATTTATTATTTCCATTATGTTTTCAGCAAGAATAAATAGCAGGCAATTTAGAATTAAACTCATGCACTCCATATACTATGGAAATAAAACCTGGTATGGCCCTTTGGAAAACAATTTGGCAATATGTACTGAGGGTCTTAATAATGCTTCTCTCTTAAACTAGCAATTCCAGTTCTGGGAATTTATCTGAAGAAAAATAAATATTTTAAAAGTTCTATACTTAAATATATTAAGTAAATCATGGTACATAAATGAAGAAAACTATGTAGTCATTTGAAATAATGTTTATGTTGCTATAACATTAAACAGCAAACACAGATTATAGAATTATGCATATGCAATTATCATAACCATGTAAAAGCATGGAAGAAAGAAAAATATCAAATAATTAGATTAGTTCTCTTCTTTCACCTTTTTTCTGTATTTTTATATTTTAATGAACATAATAAAATAAACTTTATCATTCATATATATATTAGCTCCCTATAGATGCTCATACTTTAGCTACCAACCTGGCAGACAACAGACCAGGCATTCTGTTACAAAACTTAAGAGCTGTACTTAAACTGCCTCACCCAGATGAAAGGGCATCTCACCTCCCCCCAGAAGGGAACTCACTGTTGCCAGCGGGCCAGACCCACCTTTTTGTAAACAGAGGAGCTCTGGAGGTGACTGAACACATGTGGCCATCTCAGTTCAGCTGCAGATGCCCTGAGGGCAAGAGACAGATTCTCCCACTTCTTCTATAAGGTCCCCAGTGCTTGACAGCAATTTGTCACCTTCCAGGAGAGAGTTGTTGGTTTGATTGGTTAGATCTAACAATCCGTCCAGCTGGTTCACTAAGGACATTGCAGGTATTCAATCCACAGTTACTGAGTGACTGAGTGATGAACAGATATCAGCTCACCTTTTGACTGGGAAATACTGAAAGAATGAAAACCCTCCTGCATATGCTTCCAGATCCAGGTCCCACCTGACCACTCTGCCCTTCCTGGACCCCACCCCACACTCCCCTGTGGCCTTTACAGACCACGACTGTACACTTGAGCCATTCTCCCAGCGGTGGTGCAATTTGTTTACTCATCTGACTTCTCACTTGACTCAGATCCTTAGGACAAGGTTTTGCATTTTACTCAATTTTTAAAAAGCATATTTTTAATTGATTTTAGAGAGGAAGGGAGAGGGAAAAGGAGAGAAAAACATCAATGATGAGAGAATCATTGACTAGCTGCCTCCTGTATGACCCACACCAGGGATGGAGCCCACAACCTGGGCATGTGCCCTGACCGGGAATCGAACTGTGACCTTCTGGTTCATAGATCGACGCTCAACCACTGAGCTGCATAGGCCAGGCTTTTGATCAATTTATTTTTTTTATCAGCCTCTCAGGTTATTAGCACAGAGTGTGGGATACAATTCATTCAACATGACACATAACATGGGGTTTAGCAAATGTTTGCAAATGAAGGCACGAATAAATGCAGGACAAGGATATCTCAGGTACCAAGGAGTCATCCAGTCCTGGGCCAGGTGCCGTCTCTGAGGCATGGAGGACCATGGGAGAATGAATATAACTCACCACGTTTCCTTGAACTCCATCATAACGGGTTTCTCTTCCCTGTGGATCATAAACGCCACGAGGCCGGGGGCTGTGTCTGTCTTATTCACCCCAAACTCCAGCAACACCTGCAATGCCATGGAAGAGACTCTAGGGATGGCAAGGGGACCCCAACTTTCAGCTTTGATTTCCTCCAACTGTTATTACTCACTAAACAGAACAGCACATTATGGGAAGTGTCGCACAGCCTGCCCCTTCACTGTCCTTCCTCTTGTTTTTTGTTGAGAAGTAAGAACTGTTGGAAATGGGGTGGAGCTCTCTCTCCACAGTGGAAGATTACCTGGAGCTGTAAGCAGGAACCACACAGGTCCCCCACAAACAGAGCCTCAAAGGAGAGTGCTAATCCCCCAGAGCAGGTGGCTGAGCAACAGGCAGCATAAACAATTCACCCCCGTAATCTCCTCGGAATGGAATTGTGCAGCATGTCTTCAAACCTTCTTATACAAACAACCTCCTTTAAGAGACAGGGACAGAAAAGCGATTTCCTAAAGTTTTGAGACAAGATCAGTTATGCGACATGGAGCTCTGTCCTTAAATTTTGCAAAAAGATATAATAGGCCGTCCCTTGCTCAGCTCTACCTCAGTGTGGTCTCAGTTATAAATGAGTTTAGCCTTAGCTGGCTTGGCTCAGTGGATAGAGCGTCAGCCTGCGGACTGAAGGGTCCCGGGTTCAATTCCAGCCAAGGGCACATGCCTGGGTTGCAGGCTCGATTCCCAGTAGGGGGTGTGCAGGAAGCAGCCAATCAATGATTATCATCATTGATGTTTCTATCTCTCTATCCCTCTCCCGTCCTCTCTGAAATCAATAAAAAATATATATAAAACAATGAGTTTATTGTCACTATCTGGAGCTCTGGGCCTCTCCCAAGGCCAGACGTCCTTCTTCACTTGGGTGCTCACTGGCTTGGTTCTCGCTGGAATATCCTTTGTGAGGCAGAGGCTTTAAAGCTCCTGAATTGGACATTCTACACCTTAGTACCTAGGACTCAACATGCATATCCCAGGGCCACTCCGGAGACTCCGGCTCCGTTGGCTTGGGTGGCAGTCTGGAATCTGCAAATCTGCACGCTAACAAACTCCCCCAGGTCATTCTGATGCCGAGGACCCAAGGCCTATGCTTTGAAAAAATCGCTATTTTAGTCCCAGGACTAAAACTCTTCTCCGGGCTTCCCCAGGCCACTGGTTGAGCTGTCCTCTTCCCCATGACTCCATCCACCCCCTGGACATACCTCTCCTTCGGCACAAGTCACATTAGTATCACGGAACTGTGGCCTTGTCTCTATTTCTCCAGCACGTCACACAGTGCATGGCCTCTAGGGGGTATTCAGGAAATGTCTGTTGAATCAATGAGTAAGTAAGTCAATGAGTGAGTGAGCAAGTGAATGAATTTGACATCAACACCGAGTAAATACAGCCCTTTCAGATTCCTCCCAATTTTTCCAACTCTAACTTGAGGGAACCGTGACTTGCTATTTGAGACCATTTTTCATTCTGTGTCCTTGTGGCAACCTCTCAGAGACACTAAAGTCAGCACCAGTGGTGGAAAGCAGTTCCACACATACAGCCTAAGGGAGCACGTCTGGTTCTCCACTAAACCAAAGATGGGTGGATCGAAGACGTCCATCCACAGGCACTGCTGCTGTGGCTCCCAGGCCAGAGAAATGGCACCAGGACCTTCTCTTCCTGCAGGAAAGTCCTAGGTCAGATTTGGGGAAGGAGTGTGTGTGTGTGTGTGTGTGTGTGTGTGTGTGTGTGTGGCAGGGGGCAGGGGGAGTTGCCCTTCTCCACCTCTACTGCTGAGAAAAGCTTTGGGCTAGAAATCCAGGTTGGGATGTTAATGGTGAGTTTTGAATCAAAACACAATAAGCTCCTCATTCCTTTCCCATTCACATCTTCCATTCTTAAAGCTGAAAATAAAAGGCCCTGCCTGTCCTGCGTCCTGCCAGACTGCCCCAGGCTAAATCAAAACCTTAAGCTGCTGCCATTCACCTGTGCTCCTGTGCTCTGTGCTGTAAGCAGGTGACAATGATCAGGTTGGGTGTTGAGGACAGTGTGATGTAAGTGGGGCTGGTGATGAAAGAGTTGCTGACAGACAGTGCAAGCAGACACCATGGGAACAGCTTGGGTTATGAGGTAATTTGGTCCAACACGTAGGCCCTTCTGTTTTCTTTGCCTTGACATTCGATGCCCCAACAGTTATTCAGTAACCAGAAATGAGGTGGGTCCTATGAAATTCCTGAATCTCCTTGGGGATGGGAGGGGGGCTGTATTTCTGTGATCAAGGGCACGAGAGGAGAAGCCAGAACTGGAAACCTATCCCAGGACAGGTGGATGAAACAAAACTCGGGGAAGATACTCAGAAGCAAGGGGCACCATTTCTGAGAAGAGAAGGACAATGACTCTGCATAACGTTTAACTCAGACAAGCATGCCCCGCTCTTCGTGGGGAAGTGAAACGCGCTCCCAGATTGATGCATCACTCCAATCTCTGCCACCATCGTCACATGGTCAACTTCTCCCTCTGTGTCTCTTGTTTTAAGGACACCAGTCAGATTGGATTATAAAACCACCCTACTCTAGTATGACCTCATCTTAACCAAGTACATCTGCAGCCACCTTCTTTCTAAATAAGGTCACATTATGAGGTACAGGAGGTTAGGATTTCAACATATATTTTGGGGACCACAATTCAACCCATAAAAGGTAACAACTCCCAACAGCTGTAATCAGCCCAGCTCATAAAAGGGAATCCCAGAGCCCACACAGTCTACCTAGCTCCACTCAGTCCTGGGAAGGCCCTTAGCTATGGATACATCTGTGATTCCCCCCAAAGATGGAAATTCATTCATCAATTCTTTCAGCAAATATTTACTAAGCACTTATTAAGTGTCCTACACACACTGGCTATGGGTGAGAGAAATAAGACAAGGTCCCAGTTATTGATGAAGAATATTCAAAGAAAAACTGTTTAGTTTTGTAAATCTTTGTTCAACTGTCTCCAGCCTATACCGCTTAAGTATGAGCAGTTTGAGAGCCAGGTAACCTGGCCCAGGTGGCCTTTGAAACAGGTCCCACATATTCATAATTATTTGTGGAATTGTCTGCAAGGAGCCTTTGGGAAAAGAAAAACAAGCATTCAAGTGGCTAAAGCACAATGTACTACAGGTTAGAGGAGAAAAAAATTCAAAAGCCAGGGAGGCACAGGGAATACTCTTGAGATTTTAGAGCTGGAGAGAATTTTTGAGAGCATCTAGTTCAGTGGTTCTCAACCTTGGCTGCACATTAGAATCACCTGGGGATCTTTTTAAAATCCTGATTTCTGGGCCTCATCCTCCGGAATTCTGTTTTTTTAAAATCCTGATTTCTGGGCCTCATCCTCCGGAAATTCTGTTTCTTTGTTACTAATGTTGTGGCCCCCATTAGTAACAAAGAAACAGAATTTCCGGAGGATGAGGCCCAGAAATCAGGATTTTAAAAAGATCCCCAGGTGATTCTAATGTGCAGCCAAGGTTGAGAACCACTGATCTAGTTGGTGGTTTTCAAACTTAAACACAAAAACCAATGGAACTGTTTTTAAAAAACAAAATGGTATGAGGATATGCGATGTATGAACAGGCAAAAGCCAAATGGTTCTGGTAGAAGGGTGAGAGGGTTTGCAAGTGCCCCTCCTGCTCAGCACCCCCAGGCCCTGCCCGCACTCCCTGGGAGGAAACTCCTCCCAGGCATTGGTTGGAAACCATGAGACTACTAATGGGGAAACTAAGGCCCAGAGAGGAGGCAATGAGTGTGGTCCTCAGGGACATACACTGTGAATCTACGGCAGAGGCAGGACTAGAACTCGGATCCTCCCCTGACTTCCAGTCCAGAGCTTTTGACACTACCTCATATTCTCGGGGTAAAATGGACAGGAAGATGGGTTTCCACCCCCTGGTCTCCTTCTCATCCAGACTCTCCTTTTCTGCAGGCTCCTTCTCGTCCCCACCCTGCTTCCCTGGCAGGGCCTATCCAGTGCTGTAATCCTCTGTCCCTGGAGGCAAGGGAAGGGACTCAGTGGCTTTCCGGTTCCTTTCAGACAGTGGAATTAGACTTCCTTGCTCTACAACCCTGGTGAATCCTTCAAAACTCCCCGGGACTTGCCCCACTCAGTGGAGGAGAAAAATCAAGGTTCATGAGACACAAATTGGAAGTGATTTCTTCACAAGTTTGCTCTAAAATCAGCCTTTTCTGATCCAGATGTTTGACCGAGGCAGAATAAGTTGGGGAGATGCATAGACTTCCACAAAATATTTCCACCTCAATTTGGGACAGCTTAGGAGTCTATACCCAAAGAACAGCCAACACCCAGCTTTCTTAACCCAACCAACTCAACCCTGGGAGAAACTTCCAAGGAGACCAGGTCTGTTCATGGCGTGTCCTGTCTATAGTTGTGGTCAATTTGTCCTCCATCCATTGGAATTGCTCTCCAAAAACTCACTGCAACCTTGGGGGATGTTGACTCCAGAGACACTCTCCTGCCAGTCAAAGGAAGGGCAGTAGTTTGGAGAAATCTTTAGAGAGTGGTGCCTCTAGGAGGAATGATGGGCCTTGATGTGTGTACTCTGAGTTCAAGTCCAGCCTCTGCCACTTACTACCAGGTGACTCAGGATCAATCTCCTGATTACTCTTGAACCTGTCCCACCCTGTAAATTGGGGGTTTACCCACAGTCATTCAGCAAACACTGACTGAGCACCTACCATGAGCCAGGTGCAATGCAGAGCTGTGATGAATGCTGCCCCTCCCTACTGCACAGGTTCGTGTGGGGATCATCGGACTGTTAGGAATCTGAAAGTCAATGGTGGTGATATTTACATGTTGTTTCTCCTCCAAGATGCCGATGGAGTGGGAGACATTTATTTCCCCAGCATGTCCTTTACTCCTCCAGACCGCTTTCTCTGATTTTATGCCAAAACAATAGGATTCGATCTTACGTTTATCCTAACTTTCCATCACACCACCCATTTTGAGGACTGAGTTGGCATCTGAAAAACCATGATCCCTGCAAATAGGTATTCTTCAGTTTTTCTTAAAAAATAGGACTTTGCCTTATTCATCCTGCATTCCCAGCAACATAGTAAATATGTGCTTAGTAAATATGTTGAATGAATGAATGAATGAATGGGAAATCTTGCCTCCAAAGAGAAGAATTAATGAAATTAGAATTAAGAGGAAGAACAGCTTTTCTGAGTTTATTTTACCTATTTCCATATAGATCAGCATTCTCTTTAATACTGTCCTGGCTACTGTGACTGACTCCACACTGCACGTTCCCTTTCAGGCTATGGCATAAAAACCCTTCGTTCTAGAGGATATTGTATGCTGTCCAGCCGCCAGTCCCAGCTTCAATCTCCTGACATCTTCCTGTTACACCAGTTACACAAAAGGGAGTGAGCGATGCGTGTGTCCCCTGCCACCCTCATACTAACTGCCAGGGCCCAGGGGAATATTTTCATCCAGCCTTTCTCCCCCTTTCTTTTTCTTTTAAGCTTCTCCTAGTGATAAAAGCTGAAGCAAATTGAAATTGGCAGCTCTGTGGTCTTCAAGCAATAGGAAAAGTACCAGAGATCATGTGAACCACACTTTTGAAAACTTAAAAAAAAAAAAATCTAATCTTGCCTCAATAAAAAACGACATCATGTCACGGTAGTCGGCAGGGGGAACGGCTTAAAAGTTGCTGGCAGTGGCCCAGCAGAGTTCAGGGGTTCTGCTGGCTGCGCCGAATTCCCACGGGAAAGGTGGAGGGAGAGGGCCGCCTTTCAGGTGAGCCCAGGAGTGGGGTGGGGGGTAAAGCTCCCCCTGAAACTCCCTGTAATCCCCTGCATTGCTGTAATCGCAGCTCGGGGGCTGGCTTCCTCCACCCCTTCTCCCACCGGCCTTTCTTCCTGATGTAGCTTTTGGCCGTGTTCCCCTGGCTGACTTTGAGGGAGAGACGACCGCCAACCTGGGAAATCTCAATGACAACGAATCTCCCTGTGAGGGCACAAAACCAGAGCCAAAGAAGGTGGTACCAACTGCCCAATTCCACCGAGTGTGGTGTCTTTGCAAACTCACCCCTGTGTGGTCTGAGCCAAAGACAACAATCAAAATGGCAGGTTGGCTGTGCTGAGCCAGCCCTTCTGCATGGAGCTGCCTCGGCCCCGGGAAGTGCAGAGCCGGGGCTGGTTTTCACGGCGCCTCAGTTTACCTGCAGTTGATAGTGACTGTCTACTACCGGCCACTGACTGTTCATTAGCCACTTCCGAATGGGTATATAAGGGACAGGTGAGAGTGACTGCCTCTGGGACACCGCTTGGGGGATGGGGCCACCCATGGAACGGTTACTTTTTTAAAATGTATTTTTATTGATTTCAGAGAGGAAGGGAGAGGTAGAAAGACATAGAAGCACCAATGATGAGAGAGAACCATTGATTGCCCCACACTGGGGATTGAGCCCACAACCTGGGCATGTGCTCCGACTGGGAATCAAACCGTGACCTGCTGATTCATAGGTTGATGCTCAACCACTGAGCCACTGGGCTAGAAGGTAACCCTGGTTACTTTTGTACTGCTTAAAATTTCTAACCAGATGCATTTTTATACATTCAGTCAATCAGTAGATAAAGAGACAAAATTCATTAGCAGTAAATGACTGCTCAGTGATGCCTGTTTCTCCCTATACTCCTCATCTGACTTCTCAGGCTGAGATACACAGGACCCCCAGGGACACAGATTGGACCAAGAGGAATTCTGGAATTTTAACTTTACTTGAAAGATTGGGCAGAGGGAGAGGCAAAAACAGTTATTTTTACATGAAAAGAAAAAGTATGGATGTATGTGAAGTATAATGCAAAATGTGCTTGGATAACTAAGAGGAAACATGTTTTCATTCCACCGTATGCCATATACCAACAAACCAAGCACCATACCGACCAAGCGCTCGGTGCCGGCTCAGTGTTCCAGGGTCCCTGAGCTGCAGGGGTGTCTGAGAGCCTGTTTGTCTCCGGGGCTGCACCTGTGAAGCAGAGTCTAGTTAGTGTCAACAACCAAGAGGGAAGGTGTTCCTAGAGGGGCCTGGGGTGGCGAAGCTGAACCTTAAAGGAGGGGAAGGATCTTGTTTGGCAGAGCAGGGGTGGGAGACTGTGAGCAAATGGTGGTGGGCTGGCCTGGGCAGAGGTGGGCCTGGGGCAGAGAGAAGTGGGGGTGCAGAGAAAATGAAGGTAGACCCAGATAAAGAAGGCTCCAATGAGGGACTGCAGAGCTTAGACTCCAGGTGGCCAGCCCGTGTTTCTCAATCTTGTTCCTGGAGCCCCACTTCAAGGTGGGAGAGGGAAGATACATGCCCTGGGCGTTCAGGAGGTGGCCAAAGCTGCTGAAGACCTTTCTTAGCAGTGTTAGTTCTACTGTCAAAACACATGCACAATCCAATCACCTCTTTGCTACCATTCTGGTCCAACCCACTTCCATCTCTTACCTGGATGATGTCATAGCTCCCTAAGCAGGGTCTCCTTGCCTCTGTCCTTGCCAACCACAGAGCAGATTTTTTAATAATATGAAGTCACATCATGTGACCTCTTTGCTCAAAATCTTGCAATGGCTCCTGCCTTCCTCAGATCAATAGCCAGGTCAGTAAAATGTCCCCAGGCCTGCATCAGCTCTCTCTCACTCCCCTTCCCACTTTGCTCACTTGGCACCCATCACTCTGGCCGCCTGGCTTCCTTAGAGTACTTAGGCTGGATGTGGTCCTGCCTCTGAGTCTTTGTACTTGCTATTTCTTCTTTGGAGAAAGCTTCACACACTGGCTCCCTCCTTTGCTTCAAGTCTTCTCTCTAAGGCCTTCCCTAACCATGCAATTTAAACCTGCACCTCCTGGCACTTTCTATCTCCCCTCCCTTACTTGATTTCTCTTTGCAGTACTTGTCACCATTCAATATACTATCAAATCCACTTATTTATTTTGCTTGTCTATCTCTTCATCTAAAATTTAGGCTCCAAGAGTATGGGTTATTTTTTATTTCTGCTTTACCACAATGTAACACCATGCAACTCCTCCTTAAGAAGAGTTGCAATTTATAAATGTAGAAGGAATGAGGGGAATAACATGACTTTAAGATTGCCACAATATTCATTGCCACAGGTGAGATCCTTTGATAGATTTAGTAGGCAGAAGTGCAAGCGTAATAGCATATTTGCATTGCTTTGAAATATCACACACACACACACACACACCCCAAAAAAACTTTTAAGAAATACAAAAGTCGTAACTTGATCATAGACAATCCTGGAGAAACGATCTTAACCTTGTGATCATGTTTAACGGCAGTGAAATACAACATCAGGTACGTCTGGGTGTTCTTCCCAATAATGCAGCTCCTCAATATCGCCACGAGAAAATGGCAGACGGACCCCAGTGGAGGACATTCTATGAAACAACTGACTAGGACTCTTGAAAGTGTCATGAAAGACAAGGAAAGATGGTGGATCTGCCACAGAGTGAAGCAGATGAAGGAGATAAGATAACTAAACACACTTTGGAAGCCTGGATGGGGTCCTGGAACCGAAAGAAAACACAATACATTAATGGAAAAAATGGTGGAATCTGAATTAAGTCTGTAGTTATAGGATTGGAGCAAGATGATTTCCTTAGTTTTAATGATCACTCCATCATTGTATAAGATGGTAACACCGGGGAAGCTGGTTCGAGGGTTAAATGAGCCCTACGTACTATTTTTGCAACTTTTCTATAAGTCTAAAATTATCTCAAAATATAAAAATATATTTAAGCATCATTGGGGCAAATTTGGAAGTCTTTTTTCACTGAACTCTAGGCGTTGGGGCAGGAAGAAGGGGAAACAAGTCTAGGAGTTATTATTAAACGTGGAATGTGGAAGAAGGGTCCACATAGTTCAGACAACAAACCAGCCGTCATCTTTTGACTCCTCCTTCCCCATCATGGTCCAGTTGAGGCCTGGCAGGTCTCGTAGCCTCTTGAATCCCTTCTCTCAGCCCACCAGCCCCACTTTAGTTAAGGCAGGGCTCCAGCTTCCCCTCTGGATTACAAGTCAAAAGACAGATCAGAAGAAAATGAATGCATGTGGTACGGAAACGGAGTGAGAAAGTTGGCTCAACCCTATCAGTAAGTGAAAGGAAAAAAATCCACAAAACTCCAAAGCCCCAGTCTTGGTCATTGTACACAACCTTTCTTCTCCGAGAGAAAGTGGTGGACCCCACACAGGGTTATCTACAGTTTTTAGTCAAAGAATTCAGCATATTTGGGTGTTTTTTCATCTCCCCCTCTCATTTATTGTTTCAGGGTAAACACTCGTGATTCATAAATGCCTTACAAGTGAATCAGTATTCTCCTGTTCAAACCAGCAGAGGCCACATCAAACAATAGCCCACAAGGTATTATTAATCATTAAATAGGCACATAGAAGACCACTCAGGCGAGGGAGCCATTTTTCTTTTTGTCTCTCTCTCTTTTTTTTAAGGGAATTAACAAAGAATAAACCTTGACTTTGGCCTATTTGGAAAAAAATTTTCTGGGTGTTTTTTTTTTTTCCTATTAAAGTTTTAGTCAACTTCAAGGCTAAAAGGGCAAATATTTCATGTGGGAAAATGCTCCTTCCTTTAGGGTCTTCCTTCGGCTATGAAACAATGGCTTGGATTTCAAATGTTAGCACTCGTTTTTCCACATTCACCTGCCTAAGAAAAACAGATGTGCTCAGCCATAGTAAGTAGGTGCAAGAGTCCTCGGTAGCACTGCTATGCGGTAGCCACAATCTGGGTGCAAACTGGTAGGGGAGGAAGCTCAGAGCACACACACTCTAACCGAAGAAGAAGCCGTCATGTCAAGCATACCTTGAGCACAACCGTCCAACCACCAGGCGGCCTCCCTCTGACCCTGCTTTCTCCTTTATACTCTAGGTTCAAAAACGGGGCTCCTACCTCTATGGAAGGCAGATCAATGGCATCACCTTCCACAGATGTTGAAATGCTAAAACATCAGTGACTGGGGAAGAATATTTCTTCTCAGGAAGCATCCCTGACGAAAAGATAACGGAAGAGATGGATGAAGAAACTAGCAGATGCCGTCCTGGGCCCACAGAAGTGGGATGGCCACATGTCCCAGCTGATGCCAGTTGTCCTGACATAATTGTTAAAAGCATTACCTCCTGACACTCAAGCGTGTCCCAGTTTGGACCACAAATTATACGCTCATCTACAAGAACCTGCTGGAGCAGGAAAGACCTCAGACAGTCATCTTCCCCACCAATCTTTATCTCATATAAATGCGGCTGGGGTCCCTGGAGGGCCTGTTCACATTACTCTTTTGGGTTGTGTCCCTCTGCAGCCACCCCAATCCTTCCTGGGCGGGGGGAAGGAGTCACCCACACATCTTGCTGATGCCCCTGCCTCCACCAGAACTCTGCTTTCCGTGGGCCTGAGGCTCATTGCAATGATCAGGGCCTGGCCACACCAAGCTCTACATGGGCCGCAGACAAAGCCGCAACCACAGTGCTAGGGTGGTAGAGACCCTCCTCCCTGGGAAAGGAGAAGAAACCAGATCCCTTTTTAGGTTTCTCCTGCTCCCACCTCCTGAGATTCATAAAACACTGGCTGACGCTTCTGCTCTGTCAAATACTCATGGACCAATTTACCACAGTGGCTGTCCATGTCTTTGAGAATATTAACATCTTGTGACTTTTTTCAGATGAATGAGGGTACCTATGTTACTCGTCCAAGACACATACTGGTATATAGCAATGCTAAAAACAGCTGAAAAGTTACGTTGTATTTACAATATGCCAGGCATTGTTCTAAGCACATTATATACAGTGGTTCTCATAACGAACCTATAAGGCAACATGAATGTCTCCCTACGTAACCGGTCAGTGAATTGAGGCACAGAATGGTCATGTCACCTAGCTAGAAAGCGAACAAGCTGGGACGTGAACCAGGGCGGTCAGTCTTCAAAGTCTTTACTTTTTAGCCACCTGCTACGGTTTCTTTTCTGAACAGATATAGAGATATGTGGTCAACATTCCTATAAGGAATGATCACCCGGTCAGTCAAATCTCAGCTGTAAAACACTTGAAGTTCACAGAGGAAGGTGCTATTTAAATATGAGGCCATTTCACCTCGCCTTTATAGCCCCCTTTATCAATATCACTCACCATTGTAAAACAGCAGGTGTGGTGGGGTGCTCGATAAAAACAGGTGGTTTTGTGTGTGGTCTTTACACCTATTGAACTCAGTGTGTCTGGGCATGATTACTCTCTACTTCTTGGTCATGCACTCTTCCAGGAGGGGTGGCATAAAGAGAGTGAGGGCACACGCAGAGGTAAGCCATGAGCCTCCTCACGGGGATCTGCCCGCTTCAGCAACTGCCCACCAGACTCTCCTGTCCAAGCTGTCCTCCTTTTTAGTTCCCTTCCCGGTTTCCAGAAGGACCTGGGATCTCCCACTGGCCTCTTTTGCCGTTGCATCTGCTGCCCAGTGGTGGAACCTGCCTGCTTAAGTCTTACTTATTAACTATACACAGATATGGCAGACTGCGATTACAGTAGAATTATTTGGGAGCTCAGTATCTCACTTCTTCCCACGAACCTTACCCTGGGAATTGCTTTGTACTTTCATATGGCCATGTGGTGGTGTCTTTAATAACCATCAATAAAGATAGGCCTGGGAAAACACGGACAGCCACAGATTCCTCTAAATTCACCTGATTGCAACAGAGCAGGGCTGTCCGCAAAGGTATCCTGGCTGCCCAGAGGTAGTCACCGGGAGTGGTCAAAGTTAACCCAGCTCTGATTCAGCAACCAAAGAAAACGGGAAAATGTGCTGACCCTCTGAGGGTTCCATGACATTGCCAATAAAATATACTTAAGTCAAAGTTCATTTATGCAATTATTCTTCAAATATTTGAAGGTTAATTCAAGTTGGGGTCATTGGAAATTGGGTGGTTTAAACCCCTGACTGTATTGTCTGACTACCATCAACACAGGTTCACCAGGCACAAAGAAAGTAAGCTGAGACTCCTCCCACCTGTCTGATGACAGGTACTTCTAGACACGCCATCTAGGTCTGTCCCAGGTGCCAGACTTTGAGGGCAGGTGAGGAGGGTGCAGAGGGTGGAAGAGCCACCCCGGACAACGATGTCAACTACTTGAACGCGGTTACCGGGCCCCCTGTGACTGTGGGAGCCCAGCGTGGTGAGGCCCATGTGTGATACGTGCACAGCGTGGCGATCTCCTCGGGAAGCCAGTAACACTCTGGCACTTTCTCGGAGGCCTCTGGGGGTCAGGCAGGCGGCCACACACCAGCACGTCACACAGAGCTCCCCTCCCCTGCTCCTCTGGCATTTCAGTCAAGGCTGGCCATGGTAGTCCGGCCCTGCAAAAGGAGAGGTTCTTTTCTCTTCCTCACAGAATGTCTCGTCCAAGCAGCCCCTGAACCTGGTTCAGGCCATGGGTTTTATGTGATGCTGATGACAATACAGACAGCACAGAGCAAAGCTAACTAGGGAGGAAAAGCGATGCGGAGTCCAGAGTTCTACAAGGGCCCTCAGTCACAGGCCTGGTCTCCCTTGCCGAGGGCTTTCCAGGAAATCCCCCCCAAAGCACTGCACGCTGAACTAAGCAGCCCCAGCCTCAGCCCAGGAGAGACTACGACCACCACCTTTCCATGTCTTTCCTAGAACCTGCTCAATCACCTTCTTGCTCAGTGAGATCTCATCTCCTGATTCTCCTCCTCCCCACCCCACCCCACCCCCCCCAGCTTCTCACCATGAAGAAGGACCTTTCCTCTTTGCAAAGATATCCAAAGATGCATCCTCTGGATTACTAATATGCTACACCAAATTGTCCCCTCTGTTCCGGTTTCTGGAAATCTTATTGTCGCCTGTGGCTGAGAAAGAAAATGCGGTTCTCTCCTGGCCTCAGCTCCCTGCCCGGCCTTGTCTCTCTAGAGCAGGGGTGGGAAGGTCAGGCCCCAGGGCCATATAAGGCCCAAGAATCATTTGGTCTGGCCCTGCCAAGGCATTAGGGGTGAGTTAATTAAATGTTTGACTGAATATAGCAGACGAATTTTTAAGCTGATAATTTTATATGGCCCACAAATGATGTTATAAATATCCAAATGGCCCTTGGCAGAGAAAGGTCCCCCACCCCTGCTCTAGAGGTACTATTTTCCAGAAAGCTCATCTGTCCTATACCCTGTGCCCCCAGTAGCCCAGGGCCCCGTCGAATGTCTCCTGCACTGACCACTTGAGTCCTGTCTCTGCCCCCGTCCTCCCACCAAAGTCTTTCTAAATCATAAGGCTGTATGTAATGACAACATGTCGCAATGGACTAAAAAGTGCTTTGTCAACTGTCAAGTACAACAAAGCAGGGAAACAGGTATCTCCAACTCCGTGGAAGAGACCAGAAGGCCCCAACCATGCCAGCACCCACCAGTCTTAGGCTGCGTTTGTGGCGGTTGCCCAAACGTCTTCTCTCATCCCCTAAGCCTGATATCCAAAAGGAAAATACAGGGTGGGCAAAAATAGGTTAAATTACCAGCCATCATTACCTAAACGATGAGTCATAAGTAAGGATACAAAATAATAATACAAATAAATACAATAATTAGTAAATAATATGAGGATGAACTATTTCATATACTCACAGCTATAAACTTACTTTTGCCCACCTCTGTATATATTTCACATGCAAATACCATTTACTGGCCACTGGGAAAATCTCTTATATTTCTCCCCTTTCCCTCTGCTAAATGTGAGTCAGCCAGCAGATCGATGTGATCATGCCCCAAGGCCTTCACTATATCAACAGCATCGCACCTTCTCTGGGCCTAACACAAGCCTCGTATTGACAGAACACAGATTCAGGGCTGGAAATATTCTCTCCCCCAACCTTTCTTTTAGAGCACAAATAAAGGAAACAGGTTGGCCATTATAAGAAAGAAGGGATGACATGAGGCAGGATGATTGTCGTGTGTGGGCCCTCTAAGTGGCTTCCTAGCTCCTGGAACTCGGAAATCAAGATCCCTTCTTTTCCAGAGGTTATGGAGTGATGAGCATATCCAAGAAGAGAGTTCCAACGCAGCAAGCCTGAAATTTACCCATGCTCTGTGCTGGGCATATTCTGTCACACTACCCAAATCACTCACCAGCACACAGCTCAACCGGAAAACCGGTCTTTCGTGGTAATGTTACTCACTTGCTGTAGATGGCATTTCAAAATGTTCTCATATAGAGATACAGTGGGGTGGTTTTCTGGACTGGTGGGCAGGAAACCTGAGCCTGTTCTGGCTTTGCTATACCCTCTCTGGGAGGCTGCTTGACCTTGGGCAAGTCACTTCCTCCTGGGCTCAGTTTTTCCAATGCCTTCAATGAGGGGGCCAATTCAGCTGCTTTTTAGGTCCCTTCCCCTGCCTCCTCTCTCCCCTTTGCTCTAACTGAGAGATAATGCAAAGATAATAATGATGTGATTTTAATTAAAATGTCATATACATTTGTCCCATATTACTTTTAGGCCCACAATTTTACCTAAGTAGTTTTCCTGGCAAGCTGAGTTTTGCTTTCGTTTGTGATTTTTTGAGAAACTTCGTCTGATATCACCATCTGAACAACTATCAGCAATCCAAACAAACGCATGTCCTGGGTTGAAAGGGGCTAGGCTTTGCCTCCCTTCCTGTGCCTTCCAAAGCCCCCCCCCTCCCCCCCCCCAGTCACCA
>NW_005365371.1:6350093-6354618 GCF_000412655.1 Myotis brandtii | reverse complement strand
CACGCTGCTGAGGCCAGGCCAAACGTGGGAGTTAAGGGCGCCCTGCCCCCACCCCATTGGGAAAGACTTTCTTGGCAACCATCCTTCTTCAGAGCCCATTAGAAAGCGCACATTCCCGTGGTCTCTCTGGCTCTAGCCGAGTTTTCCAAGAGGAGGTGGGGGTGGCAGAAAGCACTACAGGCTGCTGTTAGCCAATGTTGAAAGCTTCTGTCTTCCACCTCCACCCGCAGTTAGCAGTCCAAGGTCCCAGCTTGGCTGGAAACCAACTAAGCAGTTTTGTTCAGAAGTAGCGACTTATTTTTATCAAAGGTGGAATGCAGAGCTGCCGTTGTTTGTAATGCCCCCGCATGGCAACCAGGACTCTTGCTCCAAGCTCTAGGGAATCCCCTTCTCTGCCTGGACACCTGGTTTTCTAGCCTATCCCTTTGCCATCCAAAAACTGGGTGCAGAGCAACTCCAGTGTCTCCGAATTAAGACCAAGAAAAAGTTCTGGAAATTCAAAGTGTCTTTATTAATGTGTCCATTTTCAATCCAGGCTTTGGTGGGGACAGCCCCCCTATAAACCTACCCTAAACTGACCCAGGACCACAGCACTGTGGTGTGATGGAAAGAGCTCCCAGCTGGTGGCTAGCCCCGCTCTGGCTTACGGTGCTGTGGACCCTTGAGCTAGTCCCTTGCCCTCCCTGAAGCTGGGTATCCACTTGTAAGTGGAGACTGTCTGGCTCAGTTCCCTCAGTCTTTTGGGGTCACAAAATGTTTTGAAATTCTGCTGAAAGCTATGGACCCTCACCTCAGGGGAAAAAAAATAGCACATCCATTCATTCTTTCAAAAAGTATTCATGGAGAACAATTTTGAATTCCATTTCATGGGCTTTATAGGCTCTCTGGAAGTTCGTCCATGAACCTTAGATAAGAAGTCCCACTTATGAATTCTGCTGTGACGTGCATAGATGGACTCTTGTCTAGAAGAACCATAATAATGATTCTAGTAAAGGATCATAAAACTACCAGTCAGACAGGTGCCAGAAAACAAAGGCAGCCAGGCAGACATTATGAAGGTGATCTCAGGCTTCCCTCCCCTTCCTGTTGTGGTGCCCCCACTCCGCACGCGCACAGGCAAACAGGCAAGCACCGCAGGCCTGGAATGTGCTGTTCCTGGGCACTGGGACTGCGGGGAGCCGGCTGCAGCCCTGGAGAGGCGACAAACATCTCTTCTATCCTGGACTTTATTTTTCTCACGGTCTCTGAAAGGGCTGCGATCAGGTGATATGTGTGGGACTGCTCCTGGTACAGGTGCGGAGCAGGTACCAAGGGGAGGAGAAAATCCGCCCAGTGTGTACTTACTCAAGGCTCTTTCAATAGCTCTCCCAGATAGCTCTTGGCAGGGCAGCGACCACGTCTCTGGCAGGCTGCAGGGAATCTGAGTGTGAGAAAGTCAGTCAAGCGGAGGAAAAGGGGCGGGGGGAGGAGGGGACCTTCAAGTCCTCAGGCAAAATACCTTTTTTCTTCTTCTCTCGCTCTCTCTCCTTTCTGTACTTTAAACCAAACCCACAAATCATTCAGATACTCCAGGACAAAGGGGAGTCTCACTACATGTAGCTGCATTATTTGTTTTAAGGTTTAAAGCAAACAGGTGAAGCAATAAGACAGAGAATAGCCCTTCTTGGGGGCAGAAAAGGGGACAGAGGAAACACAGCAGCCTCTGGTCCTAATAACGGGGCATGATACAGTAGCAAAGACGCCTTGTGAGTTGCTGGTCTCACAGTGGGATCAAAGACGTGACCGCTGATGAACACGGTCCAATATTCTCTCTGCTTTGGGAGAGAAAGGAGGATGACTGAAAAAATAAAGGCCGTTGCGATCTAAGAGGAGCCTTCCAAAGCCAAAGTCTTTTCTCGAGTTTAGGAGCTTAATTCTCCATTTGAGAAAGGGGTGGAGAGTGTGTCAACGTGGTGCTATTTTCGCTGCCCAGGAAAAGGATACTGAAAAATAGTCTGTGAGCACATTTGCAAAGAAGCTTTCTTCTTAAACAGTTAGGGTGGAGGGCCAGCAACTTCCTGGGTTGGTTTTTATCTTTGTTTGTTTGGCCCAAACACAAATTCATGGCAAATTTTTGGTTACTTAACTGACCCCTCTGTCTATCTAAAAGTGTGTGGTGTGTGTGTGTGTGTGTGTGTGAGTTAGTTGCTCATTCTCCCAATCTAAGCACTCCTAAAGTATCCAGAAACAAGTTGCTGATTAACTATCTGACTGAGGAGGCTGCTGTAGGCACTGCAGTGAGACCCTAACTTGACTATATTCAATACTCATTCAACATTCTCCATGCACCTTCAGGGTGCCCAATCCTGAGGAGATGGAAGTTAGACCAAAAATAAAAGACTTTTAGGCTAGAAAGGACAGGAATGGTATACCCAGCTAGTTAATTAGGGCCCAAGAGCAGACAGCAGTCAATAGCAGAGCTTCCTGGAGGAAGTTACTGACTCTCATAAATTTGGGGGAACCTAGAAAGGGTTAACATGCTTCCCTGGAAGAGTTGAGTTCCTTGGAAGAATCTGGGTCAGAGTATTTAGGCAGTTTTTAAAAAGTCGGATGCTGAGCAGAAGCATTTTAAGAAGCCTACAACGTCTGCATGGCAGAAAGGAGGGTAACTTCATAGGCTCATCACCTTTCACCAAGAGGATTTCAAACACACAGGAAAACACCACCATTTTCAAAAGCAACAGACAATTTTCTGTCATCATCACTTTTCCATCTCTTTAAAATAACAAAACAAAGTACTACCCCATTGGCCCAGGTTGCAGGTCAACAAAGGAGACATTGTTCATCATTTCTTCAGAACATGATAGGGCACAGCCTGCTCTGCAATGTTAAGAAATCTCTCTCTCTCTCTCTCTCTCTCTCTCTCTCTCTCTCTCTCAGAGTAGCCTGAGGTGCAAGAGTGAGTAAATCAAGCCTGCAATGAGCTAAGATTTGGCTGCAGACTTGAGGGCTGTCCTGAAAGGTGGAAATGAGGCTTGGAAGGTAAATATGGTCAAAATCACAATGATTCCTTAGACTCCAGGCCACAGGGGGTACATTAAAGGGAAGGCAGGTTTCCACTAAACTTGGATCACTGGACAGTGTGCAGTCAATGCCCAGGTGAGCTGGTTCTGGGCAGGTGCTTCCGGGAGACTATCAGCCTACACCTGTCACTTAGGAACCTCCTTTACTGGCTTGAACCTCCTAACTGGGCTCTCTGCCTTCAAATCCTACAACCCACTCTCCACACTTTTGCCAGAGCCATCTTTGTATAGGAGAACCTTAATGTCCCTTCTCTGCTCAAGAGCATTTTATAGCCTTCCCTTGTCTAAAGATAAGTCCAGAGTCCTTTATCTAAGGGTCTTGTGACATAGCTTCAAGCCTCCTCCTTCAGTCACTTCTTATACTCCTCCCAGTCACACACCCTGGGGTTCAAATCATTTCCCTGAATGAGGACCGCAAGTTCGACAGCTTATGACTTAAACGCCATGGGTACTTCCATCCTCCCGGCCCCATGACTCACCACATTTCCAATGCCCCTCATCCTATTTTTTAAGATACAAAGCATAGGCCACTTCCTCCAGGAAGTATTCCAGGATACCCCAACTTATGAGTAATTTAATCACCCTAAACCTCCTCAGCATTTTACTTCTATCTAGACCAGTAGTTCTCAACCTTCCTAATGCCGCGACCCTTTAATACAGTTCCTCATGTTGTGGTGACCCCCAATTTCATTGTTACAAATTGAACATAATTAAAGCATAGCGATTAATCACAACAACAATATGTAATTATATATGTGCTTTCCGATGGTCTTAGGCGACCCCTGTGAAAGGGTCGTTCGACCCCCAGGTTGTGCTGATCTAGACATATAAAAACTGTCTCTATTGAACCTAGGACATACCAGAGAAATATAATGGGAAATAGACATTAGTTGCCCTTATGAATATAGTATCTCTCGTCTGTGGGCTTCCTGAGGGTAATACCTATCTTAGGCATCCCTGTATCCCCAAATAGACCAATACTGTTGCCCACACATGTGTGCTCTAGTGTTTCTTTTAGGTTCTCCTGATCTCTCCGGCCATCATCTAAGCCCAAAGAAAAAGGAACGGTAGAGGAATGCCTAGTCATCAATCAGAAAATCAGGGTCTGTCTGCCTCCAGAATGGACTGGAAACTCCTTGTAGGCTGCCACTGTCTCTCTCAACGTGGTAATCCGGGGGATTAACACACTGTCGGGCACAGAGTGGGTTCCATAATGAAAGGAAGAGGGGGGCTTGCACAAGGTCACCCAGAGTCAGGAATCGCCTAATCTCAGCCGGGACGAGATCTGGTGAAATCATTTACAACATTATCTCAGTGGGGAGCTGGGAGGAAGGAAGGAATGAAGTGTCTGAGAAATGTGTGCCAGGCCTTCAGCGGCCTCCAAGCCCGGGGAAGGGCGGGGGGAAGAGGGGGGCGACATCAAACAAGACGCCTAGGCTGCCCCGAGCCGCCGGAACAGCGCG
>NW_005365371.1:6346443-6349139 GCF_000412655.1 Myotis brandtii | reverse complement strand
TGCGCCGCCGCCGCCGCCCGCCTGGCGAGGAGGAGGGGAGAGGCTCCTGCACAGCCCGCCACCTCTAAGTGCCACCGAACCGAGAGCCTGCGGGTTGAAAGGGAAAGGGTGGAGATGGCGAGTCCCTAAGGCATTGCCATCAAAGTCCTCCTTGTTCATCTTTCATTTGAAATTCTATTTCCTTTCTGCCCAGTTGGAAATTATTCTGATTATTTCCAGAGGAAGAGCGGGATCCAAGCCCCAACTCCTGAAGAGGAATGAGGGGTGAAGATCAAAAACCACCTTGCTCTGAACGACCTGCAAATGTAAGGTGGGAGGCATTTTTTTCCCTTTTCTGCATGACAAAAGGACGTATTTTTTGTTCTTTTTCTGCATGATCGACTTTCACCCCCGCCCCCCAATGTATAGTCTGAGCGGGAAATTACTTGGATGTGTCGGTAACTCACACCCTTGCACACGTTCCCCCTTTTAACCACTGCAAGTATAATCTTTTACCCTGTCCTTCTAAACCTTTTAAAAATATTTTTCAAATTAACTTAGTGTCAAAGCAGCTCTATTACCCATTTGAAAGGAAATGAAGAGCAAAGACCGTAGCCCCCAAAGAAATAAACTAGACTAGAGCAAAACCAATGCGGAAAAAATCCTGCCTAAAGCAAAGCCCAGCAGGGATAGTATCAAAGGGTTAAAATCCTTTTGATTGACGTTGTAGCCTCCGGTGCCCCGGGCTCAGGCGCGCGCCATTGGCCGCCAGGCCTTGTGCCTGGCGGCCAATGGGGGGGCGCGGTCCACGAGCGGTGCCGCGTGTCTCCTCCTCCCATTGGCTGAAAGTTACTGTGGGAAAGAAAGTTTGGGAAGTTTCACACGAGCCGTTCGCGTGCAGTCCCAGATATATATAGAGGCCGCCAGGGCCTGGGGATCACACAGGATCCGGAGCCGGTGCTGATAACAGCGGAATCCCCTATCTACCTCTCTCCTTGGTCCTGGAATAGCGCTACCGATCACCAAGTAGCCATAAGATATTATAATAAACGCTCAGCACTTGCTCAGTAGTTTTGTGAAAGTCTCGAATAAAAGGGACAAAAAACAATTTTTTTCGTGTGTGTGTGAAGGACTCCAAAAATAAAATTCTCTAGGGATTAAAAAAAAAAACAACAGAAAATGCCAGCTGATATAATGGAGAAAAATTCCTCGTCCCCGGTGGCTGCTACTCCAGCCAGTGTCAACACGACACCGGATAAACCAAAGACAGCATCTGAACACAGAAAGGTAAGGGGAGTACCTGTATCTCTCTGCAGCCCCAAGAAATTAAGCTGGGGTGGGCGGGGGGTCTTTTATCCCTTAAAACTCCCTTGGTGAAATGGCAGATCCCATGGGAACTAAGGACTTTTTATTTCTTTACAGTCATCAAAGCCTATTATGGAGAAAAGACGAAGAGCAAGAATAAATGAAAGTCTGAGCCAGCTGAAAACACTGATTTTGGATGCTCTTAAGAAAGATGTAAGTGGATAATGCTGCCTTTTTAGCTTTAATAAATGAAATACTATTTCTCGGGTACTACGTAAGAATGAAATCCTCTCACCGGCGGATCTTCCCCGCCAGCATTGCGTTCTTTGAGGCGGGAGGGCCGGTCCCCTTCAGTGGGGGTCTGGGGAGGTCGGCGCCGTGGGAGGGACCCCCAGCACTCCGAGGCTGCCGGCGGGGGTCTCACTTGCCTTCCTTGCCTCCTCTTCTGTGCAGAGTTCGCGGCATTCCAAACTGGAGAAAGCAGACATTCTGGAAATGACAGTGAAGCACCTCCGGAACCTGCAGCGGGCACAGATGACGGGTGAGGGCGGCTTGCCGCATCCCCCTCTGCGGGCGTCCCTCTCACCGGGCGGTGATTTCTTCCAGACTTCCGCCCGTGGTTGTGAGAGGCATTCAGCTACATTTTACTGCCTTGGCTCACTCTTACGTTCCCACGGTCTGGGGCTTATTTATAGCCACAACTCCAAGTTGTTACTGTTCCGGAAAGGGAGGGAGAGTGGTTGCAACGGCGAGGGCGGCGGGCGGCTTGGCAGTGGGGAAAGCGGGTGGGGGCCAAAGGGCTTAGAACTGGCGTTTTGAGCTGCGTAGAGCCTGGAGGTCTTCTGCTTTAGCAGTCCCTCCTCCCCCATTATAGAAGGGGAAATGAGGTTCGGATGGCCGGGGAAGGGCATTACCCAAGGTCACATCGCACGCGCTGAGTGTGTGGGGGTGGTGGGGGTGGGTAAGATCTAGGGCCGAGATCGGTTTAAATCCAGCGATTAAGAAGGGAGAGAAGGAGCATCTTGGCTTAAGTCGCCAAGCTAGTGTGGAGAAGTGGATGGTTTTACTAAACCCACCCACCCTAACTGGAGGCAGTTCTGCGGGCCCAGTGGTCAGGAAGGCGCGCCGCGGGGACCTCCCAGGGCGGGGGCGGTGGCCTCGGGGCCAGGGCCTTACGGTGACCTGTCTGTCTCCTTCTGGTCTACAGCCGCGCTAAGCACAGACCCGAGCGTGCTGGGGAAGTACCGCGCGGGTTTCAGCGAGTGCATGAACGAGGTGACCCGCTTCCTGTCCACGTGCGAGGGCGTTAACACCGAGGTGCGCACCCGGCTGCTCGGCCACCTGGCCAACTGCATGACCCAGATCAACGCCATGACCTACCCCGGGCAGCCGCACCCGGTCTTGCAGGCGCC
>NW_005365371.1:6344677-6346350 GCF_000412655.1 Myotis brandtii | reverse complement strand
GCAGAGGCAGCGAAGGTGTTCGGTGGCTTCCAGGTGGTGCCGGCTCCAGACGGCCAGTTCGCCTTCCTCATCCCCAATGGGGCCTTCGCTCACAGTGGCCCCGTCATCCCAGTTTACACCAGCAACAGCGGGACCACCGTGGGACCCAATGCAGTGTCGCCTTCCAGCGGACCTTCGCTCACGGCCGACTCCATGTGGAGGCCCTGGCGGAACTGAGGGGCTCAGGCCACCCCTCCCCCCAAACTCAACCTCTCTCTCTTCTCTCGGGACACTAAACAGGAACTTGGATGCTGGGAAAGAAGAGAACTTTTGTGATTAAGTGGTTACTTTGTTTTTTTAATTTCTAAAAAGTTACTTTTTTTGTAGAGAGCTGTATTAAGTGACTGACCATGCACTATATTTGTATATATTTTATATGTTCATATTGGATTGCGCCTTTGTATTATAAAAGTTCAGATGACATTTCGTTTTTTACACGAGATTTCTTTTTTATGTGATGCCAAAGATGTTTGAAAATGCTCTTAAAATATCTTCCTTTTGGGAAGTTTATTTGAGAAAATATAATAAAAGAAAAAAGTGAAGACTTTTATGTCTTAGAACTGATTATTTCAGAATATGTAAAAAAATAAAGGCACTTGGCAGAATTTGAATTACTTGTAATTTGAGAATTCAGGAACCGGCTCTGTTGTTATTCAAAGAACATTTTTAAAAATCCATCAAACCTTTCACCATGAACTATATTCCATTTAATTTGCAAGAACCTATGCAATATGGCTTCTCTGGTCAATTTGTGATAAATTCCTTAAAGAATTTCAAACAGTTAGTTATAGTTGGGTAGGCCATTCAGGGTACCTGCTCCTTCTGAGAAAGGTTGAACAGGACTGAATTCATAAAGTTAATGGATCTAGTACCATTGCCCGGGTCACTTTAAGGGAGGCTCCTGCAGCCCTTCCCCCCTGGGGTAGCTTACCAACATTCAAAGTAAAAACACTCTTTTACCAGTGCAGCCTCCAACCTTCAAGTGTTGGAAGTCTTCCTTTAATTAGTCAGCCCTTAGGTTCAGCTAGACATTCCCTCGTACCAGCATCCAAAAGTTTGAAATGCCTCTCTGCACCCTCTTCAAGCAAGCTGAGAAGGTCAACAGATTCCTTCTGCCAAGGGACAGCTAGTTAGACTCCCATGTGGAGCCCAAGTCCAGATGATTAACACCAGACATATGTTTTTGATAAGTTTCTGTGCTTGGCTCTAATAGAGAAAGCATGTGGGGGCCGAGCTGGCAGGCACACAGGCCATCTTCCCCCTTTTAATACAAACAGCAAGCGACCCCTTCGCTTGGTCATGCCCCATTTCCAGGCAAGATGTGGGCTCCAGATAGGAGCAAAAGGCTTGTCTCGGGTTTCAGCTCACATAACCCTCCTTAACAAGTCCTAACTCAAAGCGGACAGCTTTAAACTGTGCCAGGATCTGCAGGGAATTTCTTCCAAATCCCATCACAAAGGCTTGTCAGATTTTGTCAGATTTGGCCAGGTGTTTGACTGCATCCAGGTGTTGGGGAAATGAAAACCACGAGCCCTACGAGACCAGACACATCAGCGGCGCTGTGGGTCTGGCGGGCGCGCCCTCCTCCCGCACTGCCGGCCAGTCCTGCTCCCTGCCAGGCCCCTCCCGCCAGC
>NW_005365371.1:6343110-6344609 GCF_000412655.1 Myotis brandtii | reverse complement strand
AGGGCTTCTGGGAGGAGAAGGATGAGGCGGGAGAGATCAATCTTTGAAGCCTTCCTAACAAAGATAAAACCAACGATTTTCTGTCTTGTTTCAAAAGCTGTACCTCCTCCCCTGCCTTCTCTGGCCTTTCCCACAGGCCAGTGTGGAGAGCAGCTCTATCAAAGGGACGATCTAGCAGACAGAGCTTAGTTTCCTATTCAGATACCTCCTATCCAACTTCAGACTCAGAGGAAGAGATTCAAAAGATACTTTAAAAAATTTGGCTTCTACTTGCTTCATTTCGTGTATGTGAAAAGGGCCCAATACACCCTACGCCCAAATAAATACTAGTACACACACACACCCTTCTTCATCATAAATTTCCAAGATTTCCCTCTTGTTTAAACACAAACATAATAATAATTGCTCTATCAAGACTCCCAACCCAAGCTCCAATACTTCATTAGGTAAACTTGTCTTCTGGCCCCACTACAAGTCCTTAACTGTCCTGGCAGGAACAATGGAGACATCAGTCCCATTTTTATAAAAGTACATTTGTGTTTTTAAAAATTCTACATTCTCTCCCCCCTCCCTCCCCCTCCCCTGCAATCTCTACACCAACTTTAAACTAAGTCTGTCTTTCCCTGTGCTAAAGGGAAACAACAGGGGGAAAGGTGAATTTTTATTAATATCAACAGTACATAGGTATCTTGGGGAGGGTAGTAATCGTTTTTTTAAAAGAAGTAAACGTTTGTTCACTTGAAAATAAAAGTGGTATTTTCCCCTGAAATATGGGTTTAGATTACTAGATGAGGCATTTGTTTCTGTACAGTATGGAGAAGGGGAGACCCTGGGCTCCGATGCCAGCTCTGCTACTAAACTCACTGTGTCACTTTGCACGAGTCACTTCCCTTCTCCGGGACAATTCTACACCCGTAACCTGAGTGGGTTTATTCCTAAGACTTTGTGCTGTCCTGCACCCAGGCTGATTCTGGAGCAATCAGTGGCCCGAGGCGAAGCTTCAAAGACCACTTCAGTCTTGCCCCACCCTCACCAGGATTCCTGGGACTGCCTTGGGGCACCCCCAGCAGCCCCTCTCCCGCCCCCGGCGGCGCTGGTGGCTCCGGGAGATAAGGCACTGCCCCAAGCTCCAGGTCGGGATGCGGGCCACGGGCCTGGGCCGCGCCCGCATTAGCCTCTCTCTGGAGACCCTCCCGGGCCCCGGCCCTCTGGGACCCTGGCACCGGGAGCGGGAAAGCCGCTGAACTGGAAGTGGGGGCGGGGGGGGCTCTCCAGGTCAAGAAAGGAGCCTCCCCTAAATGGTGACTAAGCGCGACTCCGCGATGCGCACCCCCTCGCTCCCCCTTCCACCCCACGTGTTTCTGGAATGGGGACCCAGGGGTTAAACTGGACCCCCTCGGCGTCACCGCCGTCCCGGGAAACCTGTCATTAAAGTCAATTAACTTTTCCCACACCCCTTGGCCGGTAACTACTCGCTGCTAGCTTCCTCCCCGGCTCCT